>NC_092344.1:123934125-124234125 GCF_963676685.1 Mytilus edulis
ACAGCACATTTCAATCTGTTAACATTTCAGTTCATTTTACCAATTTTAGATTAAATTGAAAGAACTAACTTTGTTTTGACATCAACCTATTGTTATGATCACATTTTGAAAGCTCCCTAAAGAAATGAATCCACTGATGTTTTTTCCTGATTTGTCTCAGTTATCTGTAAACCCACTTGCATTCTTTTTAACATATTCAATTAGGGAATTCATTATTATTTCATGTTAATCACAAGTGTAAGCAAATTTAAGAAACTTTTAAAGATGAAGTGTATTTCTACAAATTGAGACATATAATTTAATTTTGTAATTCACCATTTAGTTTTCTGCATTTTTCTTTTTTTCTGCTATTACATATTACATGTATTAAGGTATACATCACTATGACAACTGGTAAGTTTCAGCAAAGAACAGATAACCATTTATATGAATAATAACAAGTTTATGAATATTTGTTTTAATTTGCAGAATAACATTTTTAGCTCACCTGGCCCAAAGGGCCAAGTGAACTTTTCTCATCACTTGGTGTCCGTCGTCTGTCGTCGTGCGTCGTTGTTAACATTTTTACAAAAATCTTCTCCTCTAAAACAACTCAACCAAATTTAACCAAACTTGGCCACAATCATTATTAGGGTATCTAGTTTAAAAAATGTGTCCAGTGACCCGGTCAACCAACCAAGATGGCCACCATGGCTATAAAATAGAACATAGGGTAAAATGCAGTTTTTGGCTTATATCTCAAAAACCAAATCATTTAGAGCAAATCTGACATGGGGTAAATTGGTTTATCAGGTCAAGATCTATCTGCCATGAAATTTTCAGGTGAATCGGACAACCTGTTGTTAGGTTGCTGCCCCTGAATTGGTAATTTTAAAGAAATTTTGCTGTTTTTGGTTATTATCTTAAATATTATTATAGATAGAGATAAACTGTAAACAGCAATAATGTTCGGCAAAGTAAGATTTACAAATAAGTCAACATGACCAAAATGGTCAGTTGACCCCTTACGGAGTTATTACCCTTTATAGTCAATTTTTAACCATATTTCGTAAATCTTAGTAATCTTGTACAAAAAATCTTCTCCTTTGAAACTACTTGGCCAAATTAAACCAAACTTTGCCACAATCATCATTGGGGTATCTAGTTAAAAAAATGTGTCCGGTGAACCCCTAAACCAACCAAGATGGCCGCCATGGCTAAAAATCAAACATCGGGGTAAAATGCAGTTTTTGGCTGATATCTCAAAAATCGAAGCATTTAGAGCAAATCTGGGATGGGGTAAAAATGTTCATTAGGACAATATCTATCAGCCCTGAAATTTTCAGATGAATCAAACAACCCATTGTTGGGTTGCTGCCACTTAATTGGTAATTTTAAGGAAATTTTGCAGTTTTTGGTCATTATCTTGAATATTATTATAGATAAAGATAAACTGTAAACAGCAAAAATGATCAGCAAAGTAAGATCTACAAATAAGTTAATAAGACCAAAATTGTCAATTGACCCCTTAATGGGTTATTGTCCTTTAATGACAATTTTTCACAATTTGTTCATCATATTTGCTAACTTTAAAAAATCTTCTCCTCTGAAACTACTGAATGAATTTGGATGAAACTTAGCATGATTGTTCCTTAGATTATCCTGCACAAAGTGTGTGCTTCGATTTTTGATCCATCAAAAAACATGGCCGCCGTTACTTAAAATAGAACATAGGGGTCAAATGCAGTTTTTGGCTTATATCTCAAAAATGAAAGCATTTAGAGCAAATCTGGGATGTGGTAAAAATGTTCATTAGGTCAATATCTATCAGCCCTGAAATTTTCAGATGAATCAAACAACCCATTGTTGGGTTGCTGCCACTTAATTGGTAATTTTAAGGAAATTTTGCAGTTTTTGGTCATTATTTTGAATATTATTATAGATAAAGATAAACTGTAAACAGCAAAAATGATCAGCAAAGTAAGATCTACAAATAAGTTAATATGACCAAAATTGTCAATTGACCCCTTAAGGGGTTATTGTCCTTTAATGACAATTTTTCACAATTTGTTCATCATATTTGCTAACTTTAAAATATCTTCTCCTCTGAAATTATTGAATGGATTTGGATGAAACTTAGCATGATTGTTCCTTAGAATATCCTGCACAACGTTTGTGCTTCGATTTTTGATCTGTCAAAAAACATGGCCGCAGTTACTTAAAATAGAACATAGGGGTCAAATGCAGTTTTTGGCTTATATCTCAAAAATCAAAGCATTTAGAGCAAATCTTGGATGGGATAAAAATGTTCATTAGGGTAATATTTATTAGCCCTGAAATTTTCAGATGAATCAAACAATCCATTGTTGGGTTGCTGCCACTTAATTGGTAATTTTAAGGAAATTTTGTAGTTTTTGGTCATTATCTTGAATATTATTATAGATAAAGATAAACTGTAAACAGCAAAAATGATCAGCAAAGTAAGATCTACAAAAAAGTTAATATGACCAAAATTGTCAATTGACCCCTTAAGGGGTTATTGTCCTTTAATGACAATTTTTCACAATTTGTTCATCATATTTGCTAACTTTAAAAAATCTTCTCCTCTGAAACTATTCAATGGATTTGGATGAAACTTAGCATGATTGTTCCTTAGAATATCCTGCACAAAGTTTGTGCTTCGATTTTTGATCCGTCAAAAAACATGGCCGCAGTTACTTAAAATAGAACATAGGGGTCAAATGCAGTTTTTGGCTTATATCTCAAAAATCAAAGCATTTAGAGCAAATCTGGGATGGGGTAAAAATGTTCATTAGGGTAATATTTATTAGCCCTGAAATTTTCAGATGAATCAAACAATCCATTGTTGGGTTGCTGCCACTTAATTGGTAATTTTAAGGAAATTTTGCAGTTTTTGGTCATTATCTTGAATATTATTATAGATAAAGATAAACTGTAAACAGCAAAAATGATCAGCAAAGTAAGATCTACAAATAAGTTAATATGACCAAAATTGTCAATTGACCCCTTAAGGGGTAAATGTCCTTTAATGACAATTTTTCACAATTTGTTCATCATATTTGCTAACTTTAAAAAATCTTCTCCTCTAAAACTACTCAACCAAATTCAACCAAACTTCAACTGAATGATCAGTAGGGTGTATTAAATAAAGTTTGTGCTTTATTTTTTATTTCGTCAAAAAACATGGCCGTCATGGCTAAAAATAGAACACAGGGTAAAATGCAGTTTTTGGCTTATATCTCAAAAACTCCTTCATTTAGAGCAAATAAGACAAGAAGTTAAAGTATTTATTAGGTCAAGGTCTACCTGTCCTGAAATTTTCAGCCGAATTGGGTAACTGGTTTTTCAGGTATAATGCCCCTGAATTGATGATTTTAAAGAAATTTTGCAGTTTTTGGTTATTATCTTGAATATAATTATAGATACAGATAAACTGTTAATAGCAAAAATGTTAAGCAAAGTAAGATCTACAAATAAGTCAATTTGACGAAAATTGTCAATTGACCCCTTAAGGAGTTATTGCCCTTTAAAGACTTTTTTCACAATTTGTTCATCATTTTGACTTACTTTAAAAAATCTTCTCCTTTGAAACTGCTGTATCAATTTCAGCCAAACTTAGGCTAAATGAGTTTCAGAGTATCTAGTATAAATTTTATATTTCATTTCCTTGTATGACAATGTCAGAAACAGAGCTCCTATGGCTAAAATAGAACATAGGAGAAAATGATTTTTTTTTTGCTTTTGAAGAAAACATATTTTATTAACAATCGCCTGTTACATCAACCCTCAGATGCCCAGGGGAGCAACTAAGGGGGCCCCAATTGTTACAGTCTCATTTGTCGGGGAAAAAGCAAATGAGAAAAAAAAACTTCCACTATAAATTATTAACATCAACCTTTAAAAATATTATCTGTCATTGTACAAATGTACATGTACCTACAATCATTATCGATCTATATATCTTTACCTCTCACCATATATAATTTGACCCCTTAAGGAGGTATTGCTCGTTATAGTAAATTTTTAACAATTTTCATAAATTTTGGTAAATTTTTACAAAATGTTTTTCTCTGTAAATACTGGGCAAAGTGAATTATGGATAGATATATTGTTAACAGCAAGAGTGTTCAGTAGAGTAATTTGGCATCACAGGGGTTGGCCAATATCTACAAACACTTCACCATCACCAAAACACAATTTTTTCATGAATCCATCTGTGTTTAATATGCACATACACCAAGGTGAGCGACATACGCTCTTTAGAGCCTCTAGTTTCTAAAATGTTATTGTATGCATTTTGTAGGTAAACAAAATGAGAATTACCAGTACTACTTGAAAACAAACTGTAAATTTTTCATTTTGATAAATAGTTTCACACCCAGTTGTACATTGATTACAGATCTATTGTTAATCTTCATGTGATTTAGGTGACCTCAAGAATACAGTTATGTACCAATATTGATTCATTTTCATATGGATTTAGAATTGTGATAATGGTGACCTCAAGAATAAGTTCTTCAATATGGATTCATGTTCATATTCATGGGTAAGGTTATTTAAAAAAAATTAAAACTACATGTAATTTATGGAATATTTTGCAGACCAGACAAGAGTTTAGAAAAAGATCCCAGTCACCACACAGATCTATGTCACCCGACTCTAAACCACCAACGCCATCATCAAGGACACCAAGGAGATCACCTTCACCTAAAGTAGGGAGAAGGTCACCATCTCCTGGCCTTAGAAGGTCAAGGTCACTGTCAAAAGATACTGTGGCCAGTGATATAATAGAAGAGGTTAATGAGAGTGACCCACATAGTGCCAGTTCAGAAGATGTATTCAGAGGTAAACATATAAATATAAGAAGATGTGGTATGAGTGCCAATGAGACAACATACAAGTTGCAATGTGTATAAAGTAATCAATTATAGGGTAAAGTATGACCTTCAACACAAGGCCTTGGCACAAATGGAACAGCAAGCTATATTATAATAATATAGAACCCTAAAATGGCTATTGGTACTTTACGGAACGGAACGGAACGGAATTTCATTTAAGGTATCCAAAGGGGGCATTTATCAAAATTTCGAAAAATCTTTAAAACAAAACAAACTTTAAAATTTCTGTGTTTTACGGTTTTCCATATACAAATAACACAAATGTATACTTAATCTCATCTTCACAGGTGAAATGTGTAATAATGTATAACATCAGGAAATATTCTGTAGATGAATATGTCGGATTTTCCTGATAAATTATCATGAAATTAAGCATTTGCAAATCATGCATTATGATATCTAGACTGACCTCACGTCGTCCTTTCCGACGATGATTAAAAACATTGGTTCTGATTTTAACTTTTTAAATTTATTATTCCGTTCCGTTCCGTTCCGCAAAGTACCAATTGCTCTGAGGAATTGGTATTTAACGGAATCGAACGGAAACAGACATTTATAATGTAATAAAAGCAGTATGATAAAAAAAATGTGTCTGACACCCCTTTTTGCAGAAGAAATAAGTGTTTTAGATAGCATTCCCGACCAGATAAATAATTAAGAATTTAACACAAAGGCCGGATAGACAAAAAGTCTTACTTCTTCCATTGGTAATTATATTTTTTAAAAGAGGCCTTCCACCTCTCGTTCCGACGATGATTAGAAACAGTAATCAAGTTGAATCTGATTTAAACTTTTTAATTTATTATTCCGTTCCGTTCCGTTCCGCAAAGTACCAATTGCTCTGAGGAATTGGTATTTAACGGAATCGAACGGAAACAGACATTTATAATGTAATAAAAGCAGTATGATAAAAAAAATGTGTCTGACACCCCTTTTTGCAGAAGAAATAAGTGTTTTAGATAGCATTCCCGACCAGATAAATAATTAAGAATTTAACACAAAGGCCGGATAGACAAAAAGTCTTACTTCTTCCATTGGTAATTATATTTTTTAAAAGAGGCCTTCCACCTCTCGTTCCGACGATGATTAGAAACAGTAATCAAGTTGAATCTGATTTAAACTTTTTAATTTATTATTCCGTTCCGTTCCGTTCCGCAAAGTACCAATTGCTATGAGGAATTGGTATTTAACGGAATCGAACGGAAACAGACATTTATAATGTAATAAAAGCAGTATGATAAAAAAAATGTGTCTGACACCCCTTTTTGCAGAAGAAATAAGTGTTTTAGATAGCATTCCCGACCAGATAAATAATTAAGAATTTAACACAAAGGCCGGATAGACAAAAAGTCTTACTTCTTCCATTGGTAATTATATTTTTTAAAAGAGGCCTTCCACCTCTCGTTCCGACGAGGATTAGAAACAGTAATCAAGTTGAATCTGATTTAAACTTTTTAATTTATTATTCCGTTACGTTCTGTTCCGCAAAGTACCAATTGCTCTGAGGAATTGGTATTTAACGGAATCGAACGGAAACAGACATCTTTAATGTAATAAAAGCAGTATGATAAAAACAAGTCTGACCCTTCTTTTTTGAATGAATGGTAAGTGTTTTAGATAGCATTTCGACTTGATCAATATTTAAAAAAATAACACAAAGACAGGTTAGACAAAAGGTCTTTCTACTTCCATTGGTTATTATTAATTAATAAAGAGGCCTTCCGAAGATGATTAGAAACAGTGATCAAGTTGAATCTGATTTAAACTTTTTAATTTATTATTCCGTTCCGTTCCGCAAAGTACCAATTGCTCTGAGGAATTGGTATTTAACGGAATCGAACGGAAACAGACATCTATAATGTAATAAAAGCAGTATGATAAAAAAAAAAATGTCTGACACCTCTTTTTGCATGAGTGGTATATGTGTTTTAGATAGCATTTTCGACTTGATCAATAATAAAAAAATTAACACAAATGCAGGTTACACAAAAAGTCTTTCTCCTTTCATCGGTAATTATATTTTTTAAAAGAGGCCTTCCACCTCTCGTTCCGACGAGGATTAGAAACAGTAATCAAGTTGAATCTGATTTAAACTTTTTAATTTATTATTCCGTTCCTTTCCGGTCCGCAAAGCACCAATTGCTCTGAGGAATTGGTATTTAACGGAATCGAACGGAAACAGACATTTATAATGTAATAAAAGCAGTATGATAAAAAAAATGTGTCTGACACCCCTTTTTGCAGAAGAAATAAGTGTTTTAGATAGCATTCCCGACCAGATAAATAATTAAGAATTTAACACAAAGGCCCGATAGACAAAAAGTCTTACTTCTTCCATTGGTAATTATATTTTTTTAAAAGAGGCCTTCCACCTCTCGTTCCGACGAGGATTAGAAACAGTAATCAAGTTGAATCTGATTTAAACTTTTTAATTTATTATTCCGTTCCGTTCCGTTCCGCAAAGTACCAATTGCTCTGAGGAATTGGTATTTAAGGGAATCGAACGGAAACAGACATTTATAATGTAATAAAAGCAGTATGATAAAAAAAATGTGTCTGACACCCCTTTTTGCAGAAGAAATAAGTGTTTTAGATAGCATTCCCGACCAGATAAATAATTCAGAATTTAACACAAAGGCCGGATAGACAAAAAGTCTTACTTCTTCCATTGGTAATTATATTTTTTAAAAGAGGCCTTCCACCTCTCGTTCCGACGAGGATTAGAAACAGTAATCAAGTTGAATCTGATTTAAACTTTTTAATTTATTATTCCGTTACGTTCTGTTCTAAAAATCGAACATCGGGGTAAAATGCAGTTTTTGGCTTATATCTCAAAAATCAAAGCATTTAGAGCAAATCTGGGATGGGGTAAAAATGTTCATTAGGTCAATATCTATCAGCCCTGAAATTTTCAGATGAATCAAACAACCCATTGTTGGGTTGCTGCCACTTAATTGGTAATTTTAAGGCAATTTTGCAGTTTTTGGTCATTATCTTGAATATTATTATAGATAAAGATGAACTGTAAACAGCAAAAATGATCAGCAAAGTAAGATCTACAAATAAGTTAATATGACCAAAATTGTCAATTGACCCCTTAAGGGGTTATTGTCCTTTAATGACAATTTTTCACAATTTGTTCATCATATTTGCTAACTTTAAAATATCTTCTCCTCTGAAACTATTGAATGGATTTGGATGAAACTTAGCATGATTGTTCCTTAGAATATCCTGCACAAAGTTTGTGCTTCGATTTTTGATCCGTCAAAAAACATGGCCGCAGTTACTTAAAATAGAACATAGGGGTCAAATGCAGTTTTTGGCTTATATCTCAAAAATCAAAGCATTTAGAGCAAATCTGGGATGGGGTAAAAATGTTCATTAGGGTAATATTTATTAGCCCTGAAATTTTCAGATGAATCAAACAATCCATTATTGGGTTGCTGCCACTTAATTGGTAATTTTAAGGAAATTTTGTAGTTTTTGGTCATTATCTTGAATATTATTATAGATAAAGATAAACTGTAAACAGCAAAAATGATCAGCAAAGTAAGATCTACAAATAAGTTAATAAGACCAAAATTGTCAATTGACCCCTTAAGGGGTTATTGTCCTTTAATGACAATTTTTCACAATTTGTTCATCATATTTGCTAACTTTAAAAAATCTTCTCCTCTGAAACTATTGAATGGATTTGGATGAAACTTAGCATGATTGTTCCTTAGAATATCCTGCACAAAGTTTGTGCTTCGATTTTTGATCCGTCAAAAAACATGGCCGCAGTTACTTAAAATAGAACATAGGGGTCAAATGCAGTTTTTGGCTTATATCTCAAAAATCAAAGCATTTAGAGCAAATCTGGGATGGGGTAAAAATGTTCATTAGGGTAATATTTATTAGCCCTGAAATTTTCAGATGAATCAAACAATCCATTGTTGGGTTGCTGCCACTTAATTGGTAATTTTAAGGAAATTTTGCAGTTTTTGGTCATTATCTTGAATATTGTTATAGATAAAGATAAACTGTAAACAGCAAAAATGATCAGCAAAGTAAGATCTACAAATAAGTTAATATGACCAAAATTGTCAATTGACCCCTTAAGGGGTAAATGTCCTTTAATGACAATTTTTCACAATTTGTTCATCATATTTGCTAACTTTAAAAAATCTTCTCCTCTAAAACTACTCAATCAAATTCAACCAAACTTCAACTGAATGATCAGTAGGGTGTATTAAATAAAGTTTGTGCTTTATTTTTTATTTCGTCAAAAAACATGGCCGTCATGGCTAAAAATAGAACACAGGGTAAAATGCAGTTTTTGGCTTATATCTCAAAAACTCCATCATTTAGAGCAAATAAGACAAGAAGTTAAAGTATTTATTAGGCAAGGTCTACCTGTCCTGAAATTTTCAGCCGAATTGGGTAACTGGTTTTTCAGGTATAATGCCCCTGAATTGATGATTTAAAAGAAATTTTGCAGTTTTTGGTTATTATCTTGAATATAATTATAGATACAGATAACCTGTTAATAGCAAAAATGTTAAGCAAAGTAAGATCTACAAATAAGTCAATTTGACGAAAATTGTCAATTGACCCCTTAAGGAGTTATTGCCCTTTAAAGACTTTTTTCACAATTTGTTCATCATTTTGACTTACTTTAAAAAATCTTCTCCTTTGAAACTGCTGTATCAATTTCAGCCAAACTTAGGCTAAATGAGTTTCAGAGTATCTAGTATAAATTTTATATTTCATTTCCTTGTATGACAATGTCAGAAACAGAGCTCCTATGGCTAAAATAGAACATAGGAGAAAATGATTTTTTTTTTGCTTTTGAAGAAAACATATTTTATTAACAATCGCCTGTTACATCAACCCTCAGATGCCCAGGGGAGCAACTAAGGGGGCCCCAATTGTTACAGTCTCATTTGTCGGGGAAAAAGCAAATGAGAAAAAAAAAACTTCCACTATAAATTATTAACATCAACCTTTAAAAATATTATCTGTCATTGTACAAATGTACATGTACCTACAATCATTATCGATCTATATATCTTTACCTCTCACCACATATAATTTTTTTAAATAAAGTATGTTTTGTATCTTTATTTATTTCTCAAAAAAGAACATTTAAATAAATTGAAAAGCCAAAATAATCATGGATGAGAGATTTAACCAAAAAAATTAAGGTGAGCGATTCAGGCTCTTGAGAGCCTCTTGGTATAGATAGAGATAAACTGTAAACAGCATTAATGTAAAGCAAAGTAACACCTACAAATAAGTCATTATGAGCAAAATTGTCAATTGACCCCTTAAGGAGGTATTGCCCTTTATAGTAAATTTTTAACAATTTTCATAAATTTTGGTAAATTTTTACAAAATGTTTTTCTCTGTAAATACTGGGCAAAGTGAATTATGGATAGATATATTGTGAACAGCAAGAGTGTTCAGTAAAGTAATTTGGCATCACAGGGGTTGGCCAATATCTACAAACACTTCACCATCACCAAAACACAATTTTTTCATGAATCCATCTGTGTTTAATATGCACATACACCAAGGTGAGCGACATATGCTCTTTAGAGCCTCTAGTTTCTAAAATGTTATTGTATGCATTTTGTAGGTAAACAAAATGAGAATTACCAGTACTACTTGAAAACAAACTGTAAATTTTTCATTTTGATAAATAGTTTCACACCCAGTTGTACATTGATTACAGATCTATTGTTAATCTTCATGTGATTTTTAGGTGACCTCAAGAATACAGTTATGTACCAATATTGATTCATTTTCATATGGATTTAGAATTGTGATAATGGTGACCTCAAGAATAAGTTCTTCAATATGGATTCATGTTCATATTCATGGGTAAGGTTATTTAAAAAAAATTAAAACTACATGTAATTTATGGAATATTTTGCAGACCAGACAAGAGTTTAGAAAAAGATCCCAGTCACCACACAGATCTATGTCACCCGACTCTAAACCACCAACGCCATCATCAAGGACACCAAGGAGATCACCTTCACCTAAAGTAGGGAGAAGGTCACCATCTCCTGGCCTTAGAAGGTCAAGGTCACTGTCAAAAGATACTGTGGCCAGTGATATAATAGAAGAGGTTAATGAGAGTGACCCACATAGTGCCAGTTCAGAAGATGTATTCAGAGGTAAACATATAAATATAAGAAGATGTGGTATGAGTGCCAATGAGACAACATACAAGTTGCAATGTGTATAAAGTAATCAATTATAGGGTAAAGTATGACCTTCAACACAAGGCCTTGGCACAAATGGAACAGCAAGCTATATTATAATAATATAGAACCCTAAAATGGCTATTGGTACTTTACGGAACGGAACGGAACGGAACGGAATTTCATTTAAGGTATCCAAAGGGGGCATTTATCAAAATTTCGAAAAATCTTTAAAACAAAACAAACTTTAAAATTTCTGTGTTTTACGGTTTTCCATATACAAATAACACAAATGTATACTTAATCTCATCTTCACAGGTGAAATGTGTAATAATGTATAACATCAGGAAATATTCTGTAGATGAATATGTCGGATTTTCCTGATAAATTATCATGAAATTAAGCATTTGCAAATCATGCATTATGATATCTAGACTGACCTCACGTCGTCCTTTCCGACGATGATTAAAAACATTGGTTCTGATTTTAACTTTTTAAATTTATTATTCCGTTCCGTTCCGTTCCGCAAAGTACCAATTGCTCTGAGGAATTGGTATTTAACGGAATCGAACGGAAACAGACATTTATAATGTAATAAAAGCAGTATGATAAAAAAAATGTGTCTGACACCCCTTTTTGCAGAAGAAATAAGTGTTTTAGATAGCATTCCCGACCAGATAAATAATTAAGAATTTAACACAAAGGCCGGATAGACAAAAAGTCTTACTTCTTCCATTGGTAATTATATTTTTTAAAAGAGGCCTTCCACCTCTCGTTCCGACGATGATTAGAAACAGTAATCAAGTTGAATCTAATTTAAACTTTTTAATTTATTATTCCGTTCCGTTCCGTTCCGCAAAGTACCAATTGCTATGAGGAATTGGTATTTAACGGAATCGAACGGAAACAGACATTTATAATGTAATAAAAGCAGTATGATAAAAAAAATGTGTCTGACACCCCTTTTTGCAGAAGAAATAAGTGTTTTAGATAGCATTCCCGACCAGATAAATAATTAAGAATTTAACACAAAGGCCGGATAGACAAAAAGTCTTACTTCTTCCATTGGTAATTATATTTTTTAAAAGAGGCCTTCCACCTCTCGTTCCGACGAGGATTAGAAACAGTAATCAAGTTGAATCTGATTTAAACTTTTTAATTTATTATTCCGTTACGTTCTGTTCCGCAAAGTACCAATTGCTCTGAGGAATTGGTATTTAACGGAATCGAACGGAAACAGACATCTTTAATGTAATAAAAGCAGTATGATAAAAACAAGTCTGACCCTTCTTTTTTGAATGAATGGTAAGTGTTTTAGATAGCATTTCGACTTGATCAATATTTAAAAAAATAACACAAAGACAGGTTAGACAAAAGGTCTTTCTACTTCCATTGGTTATTATTAATTAATAAAGAGGCCTTCCGAAGATGATTAGAAACAGTGATCAAGTTGAATCTGATTTAAACTTTTTAATTTATTATTCCGTTCCGTTCCGCAAAGTACCAATTGCTCTGAGGAATTGGTATTTAACGGAATCGAACGGAAACAGACATCTATAATGTAATAAAAGCAGTATGATAAAAAAAAAATGTCTGACACCTCTTTTTGCATGAGTGGTATATGTGTTTTAGATAGCATTTTCGACTTGATCAATAATAAAAAAATTAACACAAATGCAGGTTACACAAAAAGTCTTTCTCCTTTCATCGGTAATTATATTTTTTAAAAGAGGCCTTCCACCTCTCGTTCCGACGAGGATTAGAAACAGTAATCAAGTTGAATCTGATTTAAACTTTTTAATTTATTATTCCCTTCCGTTCCGTTCCGTTCCGCAAAGTACCAATTGCTCTGAGGAATTGGTATTTAACGGAATCGAACGGAAACAGACATTTATAATGTAATAAAAGCAGTATGATAAAAAAAATGTGTCTGACACCCCTTTTTGCAGAAGAAATAAGTGTTTTAGATAGCATTCCCGACCAGATAAATAATTAAGAATTTAACACAAAGGCCGGATAGACAAAAAGTCTTACTTCTTCCATTGGTAATTATATTTTTT
Organism: Mytilus edulis; assembly: GCF_963676685.1. NCBI lineage: Eukaryota > Metazoa > Mollusca > Bivalvia > Mytilida > Mytilidae > Mytilus > Mytilus edulis. Next base: position 123,947,275 of record NC_092344.1, read on the forward strand.
AAAAGAGGCCTTCCACCTCTCGTTCCGACGAGGATTAGAAACAGTAATCAAGTTGAATCTGATTTAAACTTTTTAATTTATTATTCCGTTCCGTTCCGTTCCGCAAAGTACCAATTGCTCTGAGGAATTGGTATTTAACGGAATCGAACGGAAACAGACATCTTTAATGTAATAAAAGCAGTATGATAAAAACAAGTCTGACCCTTCTTTTTTGAATGAATGGTAAGTGTTTTAGATAGCATTTCGACTTGATCAATATTTAACAAAATAACACAAAGACAGGTTAGACAAAAGGTCTTTCTACTTCCATTGGTTATTATAAATTAATAAAGAGGCCTTCCGAAGATGATTAGAAACAGTGATCAAGTTGAATCTGATTTAAACTTTTTAATTTATTATTCCGTTCCGTTCCGTTCCGTTCCGTTCCGCAAAGTACCAATTGCTCTGAGGAATTGGTATTTAACGGAATTGAACGGAAACAGACATCTATAATGTAATAAAAGCAGTATGATAAAAAAAAAATGTCTGACACCTCTTATTGCATGAGTGGTATATGTGTTTTAGATAGCATTTTCGACTTGATCAATAATAAAAAATTTAACACAAATGCAGGTTACACAAAAAGTCTTTCTCCTTCCATCGGTAATTATATTTTTTAAAAGAGGCCTTCCACCTCTCGTTCCGACGAGGATTAGAAACAGTAATCAAGTTGAATCTGATTTAAACTTTTTAATTTATTATTCCGTTCCGTTCCGTTCCGCAAAGTACCAATTGCTCTGAGGAATTGGTATTTAACGGAATCGAACGGAAACAGACATTTATAATGTAATAAAAGCAGTATGATAAAAAAAATGTGTCTGACACCCCTTTTTGCAGAAGAAATAAGTGTTTTAGATAGCATTCCCGACCAGATAAAAAATTCAGAATTTAACACAAAGGCCGGATAGACAAAAAGTCTTACTTCTTCCATTGGTAATTATATTTTTTAAAAGAGGCCTTCCACCTCTCGTTCCGACGAGGATTAGAAACAGTAATCAAGTTGAATCTGATTTAAACTTTTTAATTTATTATTCCGTTCCGTTCCGTTCCGCAAAGTACCAATTGCTCTGAGGAATTAGTATTTAACGGAATCGAACGGAAACAGACATTTGTAATGTAATAAAAGCAGTATGATAAAAAAATGTGTCTGACACCCCTTTTTGCAGAAGAAATAAGTGTTTTAGATAGCATTCCCGACCAGATAAATAATTAAGAATTTAACACAAAGGACGGATAGACAAAAAGTCTTACTTCTTCCATTGGTAATTATATTTTTTAAAAGAGGCCTTCCACCTCTCGTTCCGACGATGATTAGAAACAGTGATCAAGTTGAATCTGATTTAAACTTTTTAATTTATTATTCCGTTCCGTTCCGTTCCGCAAAGTACCAATTGCTCTGAGGAATTGGTATTTAACGGAATTGAACGGAAACAGACATCTATAATGTAATAAAAGCAGTATGATAAAAAAATTGTCTGACACCTCTTTTTGCATGAATGGTATGTGTTTAAATAGCATTTTCGACTTGATCAATAATAAAAAATTTAACACAAAGGCAGGTTACACAAAAGGTCTTTCTCCTTCCATCGGTAATTATATTTTTTAAAAGAGGCCTTCCACCTCTTGTTCCGACGATGATTAGAAACAGTGATCAAGTTGAATCTGATTTAAACTTTTTAATTTATTATTCCGTTCCGTTCCGTTCCGCAAAGTACCAATTGCTCTGAGGAATTGGTATTTAACGGAATTGAACGGAAACAGACATCTATAATGTAATAAAAGCAGTATGAATAAAAAATTGTCTGACACCTCTTTTTGCATGAGTGGTATGTGTTTTAGATAGCATTTTCGACTTGATCAATAATAAAAAATTTAAAACAAAGGCAGCTGTTACACTAAAAGTCTTTCTCCTTCCATCGGTAATTATATTTTTTAAAAGAGGCCTTCCACCTCTTGTTCCGACGATGATTAGAAACAGTGATCAAGTTGAATCTGATTTAAACTTTTTAATTTATTATTCCGTTCCGTTTCGTTCCGCAAAGTACCAATTGCTCTGAGGAATTGGTATTTAACGGAATCGAACGGAAACAGACATCTATAATGTAATTAAAGCAGTATGATAAAAAAAAAATGTCTGACACCTCTTTTTGCATGAGTGGTATGTGTTTTAGATAGCATTTTCGACTTGATCAATAATAAAAAAATTAACACAAATGCAGGTTACACAAAAAGTCTTTCTCCTTCCATCGGTAATTATATTTTTTAAAAGAGGCCTTCCAAATCTCGTTCCGACGAGGATTAGAAACAGTAATCAAGTTGAATCTGATTTAAACTTTTTAATTTATTATTCCGTTCCGTTCCGGTCCGCAAAGTACCAATTGCTCTGAGGAATTGGTATTTAACGGAATCGAACAGAAACAGACATTTATAATGTAATAAAAGCAGTATGATAAAAAAAAATGTGTCTGACACCCCTTTTTGCAGAAGAAATAAGTGTTTTAGATAGCATTCCCGACCAGATAAATAATTCAGAATTTAACACAAAGGCCGGATAGACAAAAAGTCTTACTTCTTCCATTGGTAATTATATTTTTTAAAAGAGGACTTCCACCTCTCGTTCCGACGAGGATTAGAAACAGTAATCAAGTTGAATCTGATTTAAACTTTTTAATTTATTATTCCGTTCCGTTCCGTTCCGTTCCGCAAAGTACCAATTGCTCTGAGGAATTGGTATTGAACGGAATCGAACGGAAACAGACATTTGTAATGTAATAAAAGCAGTATGATAAAAAAAAAATGTGTCTGACACCCCTTTTTGCAGAAGAAATAAGTGTTTTAGATAGCATTCCCGACCAGATAAATAATTAAGAATTTAACACAAAGGCCGGATAGACAAAAAGACTTACTTCTTCCGTTGGTAATTATATTTTTTAAAAGAGGCCTTCCACCTCTCGTTCCGACGATGATTAGAAACAGTAATCAAGTTGAATCTGATTTAAACTTTTTAATTTATTATTCCGTTCCGTTCCGTTCCGCAAAGTATCAATTGCTCTGAGGAATTAGTATTTAACGGAATTGAACGAAAACAGACATCTATAATGTAATAAAAGCAGTATGATAAAAAAATTGTCTGACACCTCTTTTTGCATGAGTGGTATCCCTTATGAAATTTAAAATGTTGCTGCAGCATTGCCGCAGCGTTGTGGCTTTAAAGCTGCAACCTAATCAGGTTGCCAGAGGATTGTTGCCGGAGTTGTGCCGGATGATGCTGCTAGCGGCATTGTTCTGGCATCATTGCGACACTTAATTCCTTTCAAAATTAATGAGCACCACAATATAGCCAGAAAATTTGATGATGTCATTTCCAGCCTTTTTAGCTATTTCCTGTACTAGTGTGTTAGAAATCCACCATGTTGCTTGTGATTATAATTGTATTGAAGAATTTAGTGTTCTAGCTGGGTTTTTTGGAAGATTTGAAGACTTGTAAGTAAACTCATATCAAGTAATTGCATGTATAGAAAAGATCAATCTTGCATTGTGTATTTCAATAACATGGCCTCATCTGAGTTCACTATACATGTATCAGTGAAGTTTGTGTTGTTTTTTTTGCAGCAGTTTAATTGCATACTTGTAGTTTGGTAAATAACATAATATTATTTGCTAAACTTAGGCCACACCAATTTGATTCCTTGTTCGACGGACCCGCCCGCACCTATTTTTTTCAAAACAGAATTTTTTTATTTTTTTTATATTCCCGCTTCCCGCATCTGGAAATGTAATCATGTCCATTTCCCGCACCGTTTTTTTTTGTAAATATTATAAAAAGATATCAACATTTGTTTTTAAAATCACAGTCTAACCTGAAAATAACGATTTTAAACATAAAAGCACCCCACCACACTTTGTAAATATCTGTGAGAATATTTGTTTCAGCATGAAACCTATTTATCCAAAGTGGGAGTGCTCCGACATAAATTTATAAGAGCAGAAATACCCGTAGAGAACAAAAAATTGGTTACTTTCCCCCTTACTTATATTCCCTATCAAAGAATTTTCGTTGTTAGAATAAAGTACAAAGAACTTCTGAAGGATTTGCCTTCAACTGCAATTATATTGTATGCTGGCGAAACAAAACTATCCATAACCGATGCATGTTTATGCACCTGTCCTGATTGATTGAGGGGCCTGTCGTTCAGCAGTTATCGTTATTTTATGTGCCTGAGCATACAAATTTATAATGCATGAATGCATGTCATATATATGCATTGACAACTTGTTTTTGCCGGCACAATACATTTTATACAAAGCACGGCCTATTCACATGTTTTGTCACTAAAATGATGCAAGAATATAGCCGTATTAGCGCCGCAACAGCGCCACAATCATAATGCCAGATAACTAATTTGCATAGGAAATACGCTATAGCCGCATCAGTGCCGCAACATGATGCCAGAATATTGCCGCAACGGTGCCAGAATATAGCTGCAATTATGGTGCCAGAAAACTAATTTGCATACGAAATATGCTATCGCTGCAATGAAGCTGCAACAGATTGCAGCAACAGTTTGCAGCAACAAAGCCGCAGCATAGCCATAATGCTGCCACAACTATGTGCCAGAGAGCTTATATTTCCATAAGGGATGAGTTTTAGATAGCATTTTCGACTTGATCAATAATAAAAAAAAATTTTAAAAGAGGCCTTCCACCTCTCGTTCCGACGATGATTAGAAACAGTAATCAAGTTGAATCTGATTTAAACTTTTTAATTTATTATTCCGTTCCGTTCCGCAAAGTACCAATTGCTCTGAGGAATTGATATTTAACGCAATCGAACGGAAACAGACATTTATAATGTAATAAAAGCAGTATGATAAAAAAATGGGTCTGACAACCCTTTTTGCAGAAGAAATAAGTGTTTTAGATAGCATTCACGACCAGATAAATAATTAAGAATTTAACACAAAGGCCGGATAGACAAAAAGTCTTACTTCTTCCATTGGTAATTATATTTTTTAAAAGAGGCCTTCCACCTCTCTTTCCGACGATGATTAGAAACAGTGATCAAGTTGAATCTGATTTAAACTTTTTAATTTATTATTCCGTTCCGTTCCGTTCCGCAAAGTACCAATTGCTCTGAGGAATTGGTATTTAACGGAATCGAACGGAAACAGACATCTTTAATGTAATAAAAGCAGTATGATAAAAACAAGTCTGACCCTTCTTTTTTGAATGAGTGGTAAGTGTTTTAGATAGCATTTCGACTTGATCAATATTGAAAAAAATAACACAAAGACAGGTTAGACAAAAGGTCTTTCTACTTCCATTGGTAATTATAAATTAATAAAGAGGCCTTCCGAAGATGATTAGAAACAGTGATCAAGTTGAATCTGATTTAAACTTTTTAATTTATTATTCCGTTCCGTTCCGTTCCGCAAAGTACCAATTGCTCTGAGGAATTGGTATTTAACGAAATCGAACGGAAACAGGCATCTGTAATGTAATAAAAGCAGTATAAAAAAAAAACACAATTGACTGACACCCCTTTTTTTGCACGAGTAATAAGTGTTTTAGATAGCATTTTCGACCTGATAAATTTAACCTGACAAATGGACGATTATATTTCATGTCGCATACCAAATAATGTCTTTTTTACTATACCACACATGACAAATGAATTTGTCCTCCATGAGTAACTTACACTTGATAAGTCAAAAACTTCAGGTCTTGATAATATCAGTGCAAAGTTTTTAAAAATTACTTCTCATCTTATTTCAGTTCCCTTATGTCAAATTTTTAATTCAAGCATTAAAAAATCAGTTTATTCATCATTATTCAAACTAGCTAAAGTCATACCAGTTTTTGGAAATAAATGTTAAAAAATGATTATTTAATTACAGACCAATTGCATTTTTACAATTAGTATCTAAAATACTTGAGAGACACGTAAAAACTTATTTAATGAACTATACGGACACATATCATCTGTTGTATGTCCTGCAATCAGATTTTCGTTCGAACCATTCCTGTCAAACTGCCATGACAACTTTGTTAGATAAATGGTTAAAAGCAATTGATGAAGGCGAATTAGTAGGAGCAGTATTTCTGGATCTTTGTAAAGCTTCTGATGTTCTTCATCATAAACTGCTCCTCCAGAAATTACAAAAATACAGATTTTCTTATTCTTCACTGCACTGGCTTACTTCATATCTAACTGATAGACAGCAGGTTGTATCCATTTCAAATACTTTTTCAGGTGTATTAAAAGTAAAAACAGGTGTACCTCAAGGGTTCGTTTAAGGTCCCATATTATTCTTATTATTCATTATTTTTTTGCCTTTGTGTAATCCAAATCATAACAGTGATCTTTTTGCTGATGATAGTACTATTTCTGTTACTGGTAAAAACAAAAGTTGTATAGCCAGACACTAAATACTGTGTTAGAAAATATTTCTCATTGGTGTGATGAAAACAAAATGTTAATCAATGTATCCAAAACAAAGAAAATGTGTTTATGTTCAAAACACAAACTTTCTGTCATGTGTAATGAACCTTTTAATATCTCCATTAATAATCAATATATTAATGAAAGTCAGCGTGAAGAAGTCCTTGGTATTTTTGTGGACGCAACTCTGTCTTGGTCTGATCATATCAAATATGTTATTAAAAACTTTAAGGTAAATTCTTCCTTTAGCTCTACTAAAAAGGATCAAGAAATATTTAAATCATAATGCAAGAATTTTATTTTATAATGCATACATTCTTCCAAATTTTGACTACTGTTGTTCAATATGGGGCAACTGTAACACATTTTTAATCGACAGTTTGCTTAAATTACAAAAAAGGGAAGCTAGAATTATTTTAAATGAACACGATTTTCAAAAACCATCTGTTGAACTTTTTAAAGAATCTGGAATAATTCCAGTAAATACATGTAATAGAATATTATACCACAAGTCCTTATTAATGTATGAATAAAACAATGGATTGGTACCCCAATACTTGTCAAATCTTATTGTAACTACAAATAGCAAACAGTCATACAGTACTCGACTGTCATTTTCAGATAATTTTATTGTTCCAAAATCAAATACAGAATTATACAAACCAAGCTTTTCTTTTAGTGGTCAAAAGGTGTGGAATTCACTATCCAAAGAAATCAAAAAATCAAAAAAAATGTATCGTCATTCAAGTATACTTACAAATCATTATATATTTTAACAATAAAACTCAAAACACTATCATGTAATCCGTTTTGTTTATGTATTTGTTTATGTAATTTAATATTTATACTATTATTCATCATTGTGTATTGCTAGATTGATTTGGTTTATATCAACCGTGCAAGGGCTTTAGTCAAGGTCGTTAAAAAAAACCTGTAGTAGTAGATTATGTTTATTCATGTTGTAAATATTGTGTCTATAGAGAGCCTTATTGAAAATTGATTTAATCCAAATGAGTTACTCTCTTTAAATAAAAATTTATTTATTTATTCTTATTTAATTATTTATTTATTTATTTATACGAATGAACCCGAGGTTAATGCAAGCTAAAGTTGACATGGATCCTAATTCCAATAAGGCCAATTATAACATAAAATGCATCCAATTTGCAAGTTATCATTATACACTTATAATTTCACATCAAAAATCTTTAGGCGTGCTCAAACAAGTTGGAACATGTACTGTCTTAATGCAATTTTAAAAGTAAAAACACTGTATTCAGGCGCGTATTTGGAGGAGTCCTGCACTCCGTAATTAAAACAGGTTGCTATCTTTTAAAAAAAGATAAGCAATACGAGAACCTAATTAGGGGTTTGGTTTGAAAGAAAAATAAATTCATTAGTTCATCTCATTTTCATAAGAAATTTGAAAACTGACATAAATTCAATATCCCGGGACATATTACCTTATTGCGAAGGCCAAAAAATCGAATGACTGACCTTTTCGTCAGTTTGAATACAATGGGACTAAACTAAGGGACGGACCAATTAACTTGCAAATGGGGGGGGGCATGTTTTTTTTCGTAAATAAATATGTTGATTCTGAATAGAGAAAATAAATAATTTGGCCAGCAAAGGGAGAAAAAAAATTTTGACAGGATATTTACCATAAAAAATAATGTTAAATTTGAAAAAAATAATTTGTCACGCCACTTCCCAAAAATAAAAAAAAAATGCGTGCATGCCTCCCCCTCTGCAAGTTAAATGGTCCGTCCCTAAAGATCACATAAAATGTGTTGATACGTTGCTTATGTTGTACCGACTTTCTGTGCTGTGTCTGATGGCTTTTAGCACCTGGTGTAAAACAAGAGAAAGTTCTAATAAATATAGATGTTTATTTCTTGAAATCAGTAATCAAAGTGCAACAGATTTTACACAATAAAATAGCAAGTCTCACTTGATAATAAATTTAGAATTTCACAAATGAACTAAATTACGGGACATAACTCTATGCAAATTTTAACTAATTAAATAAAACTTGCCCAAACTCTATTTTATCAAGTGAAACTGCATTACAAAACTTAACGTACAGAATAATACATAATACAATATGTAAAATAAACTGAATCATTTCAACTAAAAAGAATACTTAATTTAAAATGTTTTGTATAATAACTTGTTGCTATGGAAATAATAAACCTTTAAAATTTATATTAGATTTTATGCGATTAAATATAGAAATAGTTTGGCAAAGATTTTATTTAAAATTAATAAAATCTTTGCCAAACTATTTCTATATTTAATCGCATAAAATCTAATACCAAATACAATTTATTTCTGAATAAATTGGTATGTAAAATAACTTTGTATAATTCTTAAACAATATTAACTGTTTTGGCAAAATATTAAAATAACAATATACCAATGTTGCTTAGCAACAAACATGTACTTCGGTCACAAGTTCCGTGTATGTGTGAAATACAATAAAATTAACTAAATTCAATTTTAAATACAAGTTCTAAAGTCAATTCAAAATGTTCAAACAATTTTGTAAACAAACTGAAATCATGCGGACAAGTGTCGCTTTCTAAAACCTTATTTATGAACTAAATATACATCTATATACAAAATATAAAAACACAACTTACAGAGTAATAAAGTAGAACATAAGGTTTCATGCCTATGTTATTAAGCTTTCAATTTAACTCTTTAATCATTGCTTTATCAGGGAAAACGGTAGTATTTAATTTTCCCAGCATTAGGTTGGCCTTTTGTGTACCCAAGGCAGGTGAAGGAAGTCAAATTAGGAGCGCTGTGATTGGATGTAAGGGTACAATATATTTTTTATTTATCTATGAATAACTGCAGTGTGTATATTTACAATATAAATTTTAAAACCTATTGAAATATTTTCTAGAGAATTATTCGAAAAGACTTGCAAAATTTCATAAATTTGGTGCAAAATGACGATGGGCATGGATAACATAAACAAGCTCCGTTGGAAGTTGGTCATGATACTATTTGGCTTTATTTTTTAAAACAGAGTAATAAAGTACTAACACAACATATAACTGTTTTATCCAGGTTTTTATCTTAAAAAGTGGTAAATTTAGAAAATGTTAACATTGTCGCCAATGGCAGAATAAATGGTACCGTTTTCCCTATACTGAAGATAGCAAGGGAAATCAAAGTCACTCAAACTTCAATTCTTTTATACTATTTTGAAGCTTTTGATTAGTACATTTGATTTTTATCACAAAGAATAGAAATTTTTCACTGAGAACAATACTGTGTTGAGAAAAGTGCTGAGTCATCATGAAAGGTCAAATTGATTGGTAATGATATAAAACTTTATTCTAGGATGTCAATATTAACTATATTGTGTAAAATGCACCATATTATTGTTCTTTTGTATTTGATTTCACCTTTCGCAATGATTTTTTCAATTAGAAACACCAGAATTCAAGTCGCGACAAATATTTTTTACTGAAATGTTTGCCTTTTTTGCTGCGTAATTCCCTTAATGTATAACTTGGGTATTTCTGTAAACATAATCTATTAAAATGGGAAATTGTCTGGTTTAGTTTGTACTGTTTATGGAATTAGGCAATATTTGGTCACATTGAAAGCATTTTCAGTGTTAGAATTGTTCATCTAAGAAAAAAAGAGGCCCACTTGAGGCTAAATTTACATAGAATTTATACTCTCCTGTGTAAAGAATTGTTCACATTCTTGATAATGCATGCAGCAAATATTTCAAAAGTGCTTCATTTTGTAGTTTCTTTCTTTTATTATATCAGACATAAATAATTTTTCATTTCCTACTGTTTGAAAGGACTTTTGTTGGAAATTAATATTCCCAAGGGACATAATTCAGCTTTTTCATTGATTAATACAGGCAACAAAGGCAACTTTACAGCTGAGTAGTTTGCATATTTAATGTTTAAAGTGTCAAATATCTTTGTTTTCATCATCTCAAGACAGAATAATAGATTTTATAACAAGCTCTAAAATTTTTAACCACAATATGGCATATACTAAAGCATGGAATGGAGATAATATGAAAAATCTTGAATTTGTGCATTTCTTGTAAATTTTTGATAAAATGAATACAAATTGAATGGAACTGTCCATTTTATTTGTTTAAATGGAACTATTTATCATTCTTTTTAAATAAGATAAGATATGATTGGATACAGGTTGTTTATTAAGGCTTTTCTGAAAGAAGTAGAGAATGAGGTAAACCAGCATGTAGGGGTGGGGACATAAAATGATCTATGTTTCTTTAAGTACTGGGGACATACAAGTATTTATTATAGCCAAGGTTTTCACAATAGCCCAGTATTGCATTAATAATGTAATAAGAATTCTTTATATCTTTATGTCACAGTATAGGGAAAACGGTAGTATTTAATTTTCCCAGCATTAGGTTGGCCTTTTGTGTACCCAAGGCAGGTGAAGGAAGTCAAATTAGGAGCGCTGTGATTGGATGTAAGGGTACAATATATTTTTTATTTATCTATGAATAACTGCAGTGTGTATATTTACAATATAAATTTTAAAACCTATTGAAATATTTTCTAGAGAATTATTCGAAAAGACTTGCAAAATTTCATAAATTTGGTGCAAAATGACGGTGGGCATGGATAACATAAACAAGCTCCGTTGGAAGTTGGTCATGATACTATTTGGCTTTAATTTTTAAAACAGAGTAATAAAGTACTAACACAACATATAACTGTTTTATCCAGGTTTTTATCTTAAAAAGTGGTAAATTTAGAAAATGTTAACATTGTCGCCAATGGCAGAATAAATGGTACCGTTTTCCCATCAACAAAAGACATTTCTCCCGGCAAATAAAAATTACAAATTATCTCCCCTGGACATTGTAGTACTTAAAAGTTACTACGGATACAATATGAAATATTTCCGGACTTTAAATAAACTTTTAAAAATAACTTTTAATAAAAAATTATGAATTGCCAAAGACAAAATTTTAATATAACACTTATAAGGATCTGAAAGCGCTCAATTTTACTTTCTGTTTAAAGATCTTTTGAGGTTCTCTTAATTTGTCGGATTGATACACACTTTTAAAATTTGAAAGCTTAAATTTTTATTAGCTGATGTAAAAACTACCAGGACAGAAAGTAAAACGGAGTGTTGTCAGATCCTTGTACGCAAACTTTTTAAGAGTAGACACAGGATTTGAATTTTGATCAATTTGGTTTGAATATAAATAAAAATTTATGTGTTAATCTTCTTTGTTTATCCTACTATAAATTTCATGATTCTTCTTTTGGAAATAAATTCAATCAACGATGACAGAAGGAATGTTCATGTAATATTATACTTGCCTGACGACGACAGAAGGAAACTGGAATCGCAGAGCCAATGCAGTGTAGTCTAAATAAACATAGCAGACATAATGGGTATGATTACAAATGAGACAACTTTTATCAAAAGACGAACTAATAAAGATGTATACCTGTTAAGTAGGTTAAGAGAATAAGATTACAACAGCAAACTCCAGGTGCGAGATGAGATTTGTATGCCCCACCTACGATTCGTTCGTCTGTCTGTCCCTGTCAGATTAAAGTTTTTGGTCAAAGTATTTTTTAATGAATTTGAAGTCCAATCAACTCGAAACTTAGCAGAATGATGGTGATTACACGCATTTTGGGTATGAAATAAAAGGGTTTAAAATATTTAGGATCTTTGAAAAGAAGGAAAACAAAATTAAGGATGTTAGCGCGTGCATTTCACTGTGAACAAGTGTGCATAACTGTTAAGGGCCAGATGAAGCACGCTGTTTGATTTCTCGGTGCGGTGAAGACTCATTGTTGTCCTTAAGTCTTTTCTGCTTTTTGTCGGGTTGTTGTCTCTTAATTTGAAACATTCCCTGTTTCCAATCTTTATTCTTTATAGAAAAAAAAACTGAAGATCACGTTCAAACCACGCATGTTTTTGGAGAGGGTAGGAATTTTTATCGGGATCGACAACACATTTCTTAACAGGGTCTTTTTTTCTCTTTTCAGTATAGTCAGTTTTGTAGATTTTCCGCATCAGATCGAAAAAAAAACACTCAAAAATGAAAACAAAATTTAACCGGTCGTTATAGGAATGTGAACGAGTTCTTTTTAAATCATTTTGAATGTGATTTGCTAAATGAGGCTCCGGATTGGAGGAGGGGGCTAGGGTGTGTGTTCATTTCTGTATTTTGTAATTTTATGCCATTTTACTCTATTCATAAACAAAATATGCTTTTTCTGTAAAATTCTTGTGTTCCGGTCGGACATATGAAATTTCCTGTTATATCATAGTTTTTACATTATAGTCTTTGTCTTTACTTATCTCCAATAGATAGTTATTATTGAAAATTGATATATTAATTATAGTTGCCTTCATACCTGTAGGTACAGAAAACGCTTATTTTCGTTTTTTCGTTAATCATTTATTTCAGTTTAATCAGTTTATGTTTTACCTTATTCTTTATTTTTAGCATTCCATTACCCTGTATTTTTTTTTGGGCCGATATTTCTGTATAATATTCCCCTTTTTTGCCCAATTTCTCTATTTATGACGAATCACTCTTAATTCTTTCCAAAAATAACAATAACTGAAAACTTTTTGAGATCTCTGACGAATTACGATAAGGTTATTTTGACGAATCACGACAAAATTTTAGCCAATTTGACGCTAACGGTACCGTAGCCGAAAAGACATTTTGACGCCTGACGGCAAAGGGCATTCGTACCCTTATTTATAATATATTCTGTAAACCGCATCCACACCCTCATAAACATTTACTTCAATGAATAACGGAGTCGCCGGACTCAGTAGATTTGTGTTGTTTTTGGTAGAGAATGTGGTTGTTCTTTAATTTCCGATTTTCATGAAAGAATTAAGGGACGGACCATTTAACTTGCAAGGAGGGGGGCATGTTTTTTTCGTAAATAAATATTTTGATTCTGAATTTTGAGAAAATAAATAATTTGGCCAGCAAGGGGAGAAAAAATATATTCTGACAGAGGATATTAACCATAAAAAATTATGTTAAATTTGAAAAAAATAATTTGTCCCGCCACTTCCCAAAAATTAATAAAGGAGTAGGTCCAGTAAGACCCCTTTTTGGCCCCAAAATTATGCAGTTTTACAAAATTGTTAACATGTAAACTTTTAGTTATTTATTGGCTAGTTAAATGCTTCTGCTACATAAATATAGGCTGTTTTTGACAATATAATGCACATATATCGGGTACTAGCGCCATTAAGTCATGCTAAATTACTGAAATCTTCACAATTCTAGCATTTTAGTTAAATATTAGACCATTTCTGTGTAAAACGAAAGTGGCCGCATTCGTGTTCATCCTTAATATTGAAATGTAAGTTGTATTTGATGATATTACATAACATATATAAAGTTTGAGGATGAACACGGATGCGGCCACTTTCTTTTTTGACAAAAACCATCTGCAAAACTACATTTTTCAGCATATTTGGTGGATTTTTCATATTTGAGCTTGAATCGAAACGTTTTTAATGACTAAATTAGTTAAAATCTTTCACCTAAACTAATTGAATCTAATGAAATAGACACTTAAGTGTTTAAAAAGTGGTCAAAATCTTTCGTCAGATAAACCTGAAATTTGAGGCCAAAATCGATCCTTACCGGTCCTACTCCTTTGCGTAGCGTGCAACAAAAAATCTTACCAGAAAAAAAACATGCCCCCCCCCCCTGCAAGTTAAATGGTCTGTCCCTAATTTGGTTCAAATGAAGTGAAAGAAATAGATTCATTGTACTGTTAATTAGTAAAAACTGTTCCTGTGTTATTAATGAAAATATATGTATAATAAAATAAAAAAAAAAATAAAAAAAATGTATTCGAAGAGGGGAACACGAACAACCTCGAAAGACAATAAAGGCTTAATGAGTTGCGTATGACTACAGGTGCATTGTAGAATATCACAAGTAAAAAGCGCAAATTTTCGGCCATTTTAGTAGTTTTATCAAATGTCCACTGTTCACATGTAAAAAAAGCACAAACGTCCTTGTCCGATTGAAGGCGGTGACAAACTCATTTTTTATTTTCCAATCAGCTGTCCGGTAAAACTTGACAGACAAAAGATTGACGTGCGAGTTTAACACAATGTAATTAAAAAATTGACACTGTCATAGTTTAAGTACACTTGTATTTCTACATCAAAAGCTAATGTCATTCGCACTGTATATTGTCAAAGTTGCGGACTTCTAATTTAATAAAAGGTTGATTTTGATATTTTCATTTGTAACCACTGTAATGACGCCGGGTATAATTGACGAGAGCTTTGTTTTTATTCAAGACATTTTTTTTCATTTTTTTTTTAACTTAAATACACATGCATGATATTCATTAGCACAATTTAAAACTTACATTCAAATGAATTCCAAGAGGATCAACATTACTTTAGACATACAAATGTAGCAACTCATTCCGAACTTTAATAATTAAGACAACTTTTTTTGCCCATTTCATCATTTTTTTTTCCCGAAAATTTTAAAATATAATAAGGAATGGATGGATTTTGGGTAACCTGCATTTGTGTTAAATTATTTATTAATGATCAGGTCGAGAATGCTATCTAAAACAATTACCACTCATTCAAAAAAAGAAGTGTCAGCCTTTTTTTTTATCATACTGATTTTATTACATTTGTAGATGTCTGTTTCCGTTCGATTCCGTTAAATACCAATTCCTCAGAGCAATTGGTACTTTGCGGAACGGAACGGAACGGAAAAATAAATTAAAAAGTTTAAATCAGATTCAACTTGATCACTGTCTCTAATCATCGTCGGAACGGGCTGTTGAAGGCCTCTTTTTTAAAATATAATTACTGATGGAAGGAGAAAGACTTTTTGTGTAACCTGCCTTTGCGTTAAATTTTTTTAAATATTGATCAAGTCGAAAATGCTATCTAAAACACATTCCACTCATGCAAAAAGAGGTGTCAGACAATTTTCTTTATCATACTGCTTTAATTACATTACAGATGTCTGTTTCCGTTGATTCCGTTAAATACCAATTCCCCAGAGCAATTGGTACTTTCCGGAACGGAACGGAACGGAAAAATAAATTAAAAAGTTTAAATCAGATTCAACTTGATCACTGTCTCTAATCATCGTCGGAACGGGCTGTTGAAGGCCTCTTTTTTAAAATATAATTACCGATGGAAGGAGAAAGACTTTTTGTGTAACCTGCCTTTGTGTTAAATTTTTTATTATTGATCAAGTCGAAAATGCTATCTAAAACACATACTACTCATGCAAAAAGAGGTGTCAGACAATTTTTTTTTATCATACTGCTTTAATTACATTAAAGATGTCTGTTTCCGTTGATTCCGTTAAATACCAATTCCCCAGAGCAATTGGTACTTTCCGGAACTGAACGAAACGGAAAAATAAATTAAAAAGTTTAAATCAGATTCAACTTGATCACTGTCTCTAATCATCGTCGGAACGGGCTGTTGAAGGCCTCTTTTTTAAAATATAATTACCGATGGAAGGAGAAAGACTTTTTGTGTAACCTGCCTTTGTGTTAAATTTTTTATTATTGATCAAGTCGAAAATGCTATCTAAAACACATACTACTCATGCAAAAAGAGGTGTCAGACAATTTTTTTTTATCATACTGCTTTAATTACATTAAAGATGTCTGTTTCCGTTGATTCCGTTAAATACCAATTCCTCAGAGCAATTGGTACTTTGCGGAACGGAACGGAACGGAAAAATAAATTAAAAAGTTTAAATCAGATTCAACTTGATCACTGTCTCTAATCATCGTCGGAACGGGCTGTTGAAGGCCTCTTTTTTTAAATATAATTACCGATGGAAGGAGAAAGACTTTTTGTGTAACCTGCCTTTGTGTTAAATTTTTTATTATTGATCAAGTCGAAAATGCTATCTAAAACACATACTACTCATGCAAAAAGAGGTGTCAGACAATTTTTTTTTATCATACTGCTTTAATTACATTAAAGATGTCTGTTTCAGTTGATTCCGTTAAATACCAATTCCTCAGAGCAATTGGTACTTTGCGGAACTGAACGGAACGGAAAAATAAATTAAAAAGTTTAAATCAGATTCAACTTGATCACTGTCTCTAATCATCGTCGGAACGGGCTGTTGAAGGCCTCTTTTTTAAAATATAATTACCGATGGAAGGAGAAAGACTTTTTGTGTAACCTGCCTTTGTGTTAAATTTTTTATTATTGATCAAGTCGAAAATGCTATCTAAAACACATACTACTCATGCAAAAAGAGGTGTCAGACAATTTTTTTTTATCATACTGCTTTAATTACATTAAAGATGTCTGTTTCCGTTGATTCCGTTAAATACCAATTCCTCAGAGCAATTGGTACTTTGCGGAACGGAACGGAACGGAAAAATAAATTAAAAAGTTTAAATCAGATTCAACTTGATCACTGTCTCTAATCATCGTCGGAACGGGCTGTTGAAGGCCTCTTTTTTAAAATATAATTACCGATGGAAGGAGAAAAACTTTTTGTGTAACCTGCCTTTGTGTTAAATTTTTTTAAATATTGATCAAGTCGAAAATGCTATCTAAAACACATACCACTCATGCAAAAAGAGGTGTCAGACAATTTTTTTATCGTACTGCTTTAATTTCATTAAAGATGTCTGTTTCCGTTGATTCCGTTAAATACCAATTCCCCAGAGCAATTGGTACTTTGCGGAACGGAACGGAACGGAACGGAACGGAAAAATAAATTAAAAAGTTTAAATCAGATTCAACTTGATCACTGTCTCTAATCATCGTCGGAACGGGCTGTTGAAGGCCTCTTTTTTAAAATATAATTACCGATGGAAGGAGAAAGACTTTTTGTGTAACCTGCCTTTGTGTTAAATTTTTTTATTATTGATCAATTCGAAAATGCTATCTAAAACACATACTACTCATGCAAAAAGAGGTGTCAGACAATTATTTTTTATCATACTGCTTTAATTACATTAAAGATGTCTGTTTCCGTTGATTCCGTTAAATACCAATTCCTCAGAGCAATTGGTACTTTGCGGAACGGAACGGAAAAATAAATTAAAAAGTTTAAATCAGATTCAACTTGATCATTGTCTCTAATCATCGTCGGAACGGGCTGTTGAAGGCCTCTTTTTTAAAATATAATTACCGATGGAAGGAGAAAGACTTTTTGTGTAACCTGCCTTTGTGTTAAATTTTTTTAAATATTGATGAAGTCGAAAATGCTATCTAAAACACATACCACTCATGCAAAAAGAGGTGTCAGAATTTTTTTTTTATCATACTGCTTTAATTACATTAAAGATGTCTGTTTCCGTTGATTCCGTTAAATACCAATTCCCCAGAGCAATTGGTACTTTGCGGAACGGAACGGAACGGAAAAATAAATTAAAAAGTTTAAATCAGATTCAACTTGATCACTGTCTCTAATCATCGTCGAAACGGGCTGTTGAAGGCCTCTTTTTTAAAATATAATTACCGATGGAAGGAGAAAGACTTTTTGTGTAACCTGCCTTTGTGTTAAATTTTTTATTATTGATCAAGTCGAAAATGCTATCTAAAACACATACTACTCATGCAAAAAGAGGTGTCAGACAATTTTTTTTTATCATACTGCTTTAATTACATTAAAGATGTCTGTTTCCGTTGATTCCGTTAAATACCAATTCCTCAGAGCAATTGGTACTTTGCGGAACGGAACGGAACGGAAAAATAAATTAAAAAGTTTAAATCAGATTCAACTTGATCACTGTCTCTAATCATCGTCGGAACGGGCTGTTGAAGGCCTCTTTTTTTAAAATATAATTACCGATGGAAGGAGAAAAACTTTTTGTGTAACCTGCCTTTGTGTTAAATTTTTTTAAATATTGATCAAGTCGAAAATGCTATCTAAAACACATACCACTCATGCAAAAAGAGGTGTCAGACAATTTTTTTTATCGTACTGCTTTAATTTCATTAAAGATGTCTGTTTCCGTTGATTCCGTTAAATACCAATTCCCCAGAGCAATTGGTACTTTGCGGAACGGAACGGAACGGAACGGAACGGAAAAATAAATTAAAAAGTTTAAATCAGATTCAACTTGATCACTGTCTCTAATCATCGTCGGAACGGGCTGTTGAAGGCCTCTTTTTTAAAATATAATTACCGATGGAAGGAGAAAGACTTTTTGTGTAACCTGCCTTTGTGTTAAATTTTTTTATTATTGATCAATTCGAAAATGCTATCTAAAACACATACTACTCATGCAAAAAGAGGTGTCAGACAATTATTTTTTATCATACTGCTTTAATTACATTAAAGATGTCTGTTTCCGTTGATTCCGTTAAATACCAATTCCTCAGAGCAATTGGTACTTTGCGGAACGGAACGGAAAAATAAATTAAAAAGTTTAAATCAGATTCAACTTGATCATTGTCTCTAATCATCGTCGGAACGGGCTGTTGAAGGCCTCTTTTTTAAAATATAATTACCGATGGAAGGAGAAAGACTTTTTGTGTAACCTGCCTTTGTGTTAAATTTTTTTAAATATTGATGAAGTCGAAAATGCTATCTAAAACACATACCACTCATGCAAAAAGAGGTGTCAGACAATTTTTTTTATCATACTGCTTTAATTACATTAAAGATGTCTGTTTCCGTTGATTCCGTTAAATACCAATTCCCCAGAGCAATTGGTACTTTGCGGAACGGAACGGAACGGAAAAATAAATTAAAAAGTTTAAATCAGATTCAACTTGATCACTGTCTCTAATCATCGTCGAAACGGGCTGTTGAAGGCCTCTTTTTTAAAATATAATTACCGATGGAAGGAGAAAGACTTTTTGTGTAACCTGCCTTTGTGTTAAATTTTTTATTATTGATCAAGTCGAAAATGCTATCTAAAACACATACTACTCATGCAAAAAGAGGTGTCAGACAATTTTTTTTATCATACTGCTTTAATTACATTAAAGATGTCTGTTTCCGTTGATTCCGTTAAATACCAATTCCCCAGAGCAATTGGTACTTTGCGGAACGGAACGGAACGGAAAAATAAATTAAAAAGTTTAAATCAGATTCAACTTGATCACTGTCTCTAATCATCGTCGAAACGGGCTGTTGAAGGCCTCTTTTTTAAAATATAATTACCGATGGAAGGAGAAAGACTTTTTGTGTAACCTGCCTTTGTGTTAAATTTTTTATTATTGATCAAGTCGAAAATGCTATCTAAAACACATACTACTCATGCAAAAAGAGGTGTCAGACAATTTTTTTTTATCATACTGCTTTAATTACATTAAAGATGTCTGTTTCCGTTGATTCCGTTAAATACTAATTCCTCAGAATTACTTACATCAGGTGTAAAAAAGGGGGGTCAATATTCCTTGACTCTTCAATACCTTGAATTTTTTGCTTAACCCATTGTAAAAATTGTGGAAAGTCTTTTAAGAAGTAGAATAAACAAGAAAAAATCAACAAAACTGATCTTGATATTGAAAGTTTATGTTCCTGTAGTCCAAAATGAAATTTTCAAGTATTTTCTATCAAAGTCATACATTACAGTCAGTTTAAATTGAGCTGTGAAATTTGTAATATAAGTCACATTATGCTCAGATAGGATGTTTCTGACTTCAAATTGACTAAGGATTAAGAATAAAGCAAAGCAAAGATTTCTGAGCAACTTTTTTGGCTCTTTAGGTGTCAGACCACCAATTACTCCCTCCAATTTAGAACGTATGTAAAAGTAGTCCTACTTTGACACAAAATAGTGCTTTTGATGTCATTGTTTACTTAAACTAACCAACAAATTTGCAGAAATGAAACTTTTGGTGAAAGGGAAATATATTTAGACCATTTTGAGCCAAAATTCACTTGTCTATGAGTTTGCATTAAAAATTCAGGATTAATGCGCTACATAGTACACTAATTTAAGATTTCCAGAAAACCGGCAGTTATTTTGGTAGTACCTGTCTTTTCAAAATCAGAAATTTGTTACAAGACTTTAAACATTGGTTGAAAATTGGCATGTAGGAAGGTGATACATGTACAATTCAGGATATACCTGGTTTCCTTGAAGTTAAACTTAAGGTAAAATATTTAGAAAGCTGTGAAAATTGCAAAAGTTGGTTGAACAGATAGGGATTTTTAATTGGTGGTCTGACACCTCAGAGCAATTGGTACTTTGCGGAACGGAACGGAACGGAAAAATAAATTAAAAAGTTTAAATCAGATTAATGTTTCTAATCATCGTCGGAAAGGACGACGTGAGGTCAGTCTAGATATCATAATGCATGACTTGCAAATGCGTTAATTTCATGATAATTTATCAGGACAATCCGACATATTCATCTACAGAATATTTCCCGATGTTATACATTATTACACATTTCACCTGTGAAGATGAGATTAAGTATACATTTGTGTTTATTTGTATATGGAAAACCATAAAACACAGAAATTTTAAAGTTTGTTTTGTTTTAAAGATTTTTCGAAATTTTGATAAATGCCCCCTTTGGATACCTTAAATGAAATTCCGTTCCGTTCCGTTCCGTAAAGTACCAATAGCCCCCTAAAATGACAAGTGTAAAACTATTTAAACAGGAAAACCAACAATCTAATCCTGAGTCTTATCTATTTAAAAAAATGAGAAACACATACCAACCACATCAATAATTGACAACCACTGAACAAAAGGCTCCTGACTTAGGACAGAGCAAACATGTATGAGTCATAAAACGGAGGCCTGGATTTGGTCCATTATTGTGAACTGTTCCTTATCCAAGCTCTAAATCAATATTTACTATCCAATACTATAAAAAAAAGATTTTGTTTTCTGCAAGCTGTATATATATTTAAGGCAGTGGTAATAATTTTAAAAGAATCAGAACATTTGAGTTTTAATCAATTTGTTGTTTAAATGCATTTTAATGCTCTATTTTCTTTGTTAAAATATTAATAATAAAACATTCATTTCTATGAATTCAGTGAATTTAATGGATGCTGATACCCTGGAACCTGTAATTATTGCTAAATCAAACATCTCAGAAAGGAAGTCAAGGAATGTTTCAAAGAAAAAAGTAGTCAATAAAATATAAAAAGAAGAAAAGAAGAAGAAAAAAAAGGAGAAAAAGAATGATGACATATTTAGTGCGCTTGGTTTACACACGGTAGAAGAATTATTAGGTGATATTCAAGATTTGGAAGAACCTCGAAGTGAAGTATCCGAGATAAAGACTCAATCAGAATCAGAGGAAATTAAAACAGAGAGATCAGACCAGATGTTAGGAGGTCAGAAATTGAAGGATTCATGATCAGAAATGTTAGTATCAGAAATAAAGACCCGGTCAAGTACACCTAGATATAGCTCCTACTCAGAAGACTTCGACAGTAGTATATCAGAACGTATTGGTGAAAGTGAGAAAAAAACTAAAATGAAATCATTTTCTGAAATAAAGACTCAGTACAGTGATGAGGAGGATGAAACAGAGGATATAAGTGAGAGGTTGAGTAGTGACTCAGAGTCATTGATGACAGAATCAAGGGCTACACCAACCTCAGACAGAACCATTACAGATTCTTATACTTACAGGTACATTCAAACTTTAGAACATATATAGCATATCTTGTTTTGCTTCCTATCTCATGGTCTTCTGACTATTTGACTATTACATGTTTAACTTATGATTAGGTCCTGTATGTATGTGCCAGTTATGACAAGTCATTAACTTTATGGTATGCAGTTATATTAAAATTGGTTATTGTTTAGTCCTACAACATGTACAAATTCCCAGTTATGTGTTCCTTTGAATTTTATGTTATAGTTGTTGAAAAGTATGTTAGAAGGAGTACTCATTATGCATGTGTTTGTTGTTAATTTTAAGAGTATTGGTAGTATGCTGAAAACTACATACAGTATACGTACAGTATATGCATACACTATTTCTAATGAAGATTTATTTTTTTCAGTTGTAGGGGAGGCACTTTCTAAGTATTTAGTAATTGTATTAAATCTTATTTATTATTTTTATATCATGTTTGTAAATGAACCACAAAAGTTAAACTATTGAAATAAAATAAGAAATAGTTTTAAAGAAAATGATACTGAAATGATTTGAAAAACTTCAGAATATGTACAATTGTTTTATATTTACTATTACATTTTGTTTTTACCCAGTGACACACCAGCACCAAGACGTGACAGAGTAAAGACCCACACAGTGGAGGTCCAAACATCAGAACCAGACTTCAATATCAATGGGACTCTAAGTATTCTGGATTTGCTGGACCAGGTTTTCTAACAGGACTAGGAATGGTGGACCCCACACCTATAGCAACAAATGTGGTCAGTCCAGATGCTTTAGAAGGTATAATATATAGTATATTTTGAAAGATTGGAATAATCTTCCCTAAGGCACTGTAGTTCCCTGTAATTGTCATGTCTGTGCACAAATGCACATATAAACTGTAAAAACTTTAATTTGGGTTACCGGTAAAGTTTTGGAGCAGTTCAATCAAATGTTTGTCTTTCAGGTTTGTCAATGTGTAGGCTTTTTTTTTGTCATTTTGATCAGATAATAGTAATGATACAATACCCGAATGATTGACAGCTATCATGATCACAAAACAATCAGAGAAAATTAAGGGACTTAATTACAATGCTTCACCTCTGAATATAACCTGTCAAACTTTTTAAGTCTTCCTGATACATTTGTACTAAGTCATCAGGTATGTTGTTAGTGCAGTGACAATCAATACATTTAGACCACTTGTATTTCAGCTATGACAGCGTACAGTCCAGCCATGTTAGCACTCCATGATATGTTAAAACAACAGTTAGATCTGACTAAACAGTTTATACAGTCTCAGAAATATCTGTACACATCATTTACAGAATCTATGGAGACTACACATAAATATACAACACTAGAGGATACCAGACAGGTACACTATTATTATACTTTAGGTTAAAATGCCAGATTTTGATTGTATTAAACAAAAAGAAATAATTTACTCTACCTAATGGCTCAGCCTGATACATTTTATTTAATGTTAACACTAAGTTACTTTACTAAAGAAATTTATCCTGTAGAACTTACTTTAAATAAAGCTAATGATAACAATGACCACTGCCCTTTCCTCGATCTTGATATCTATATCATAAACGGGAAGCTTAATACAAAAATTTATGATAAAAGAGATGATTTTTCATTTCCTATTGTTAATTATCCATTTTTAGATGGTGACGTTCCCTTGTCACCATCTTATGGTGTTTATATATCTCAACTTGTACGATTCGCTCGTGTATGTAACAATGTATTAGATTTTAGCGAGAGAAATTTATGTATTACTGAAAAATTATTACACCAGGGTTTTCGATATCACAAACTGGTCAAAACATTTACTAAATTTTATCACCGGTATAAGGAAATAATTCGTAAATATAACTCAACATGCAGACATCTTATACGTTCAGGTATTTCACATCCAAAATTTTATGGAAATATTCTTTATAAAGCACAAAAATGTCAGTATTCTCCTCAGAAACTAACAAAACCTTTAAATAGACTTATTAAAAGGGGATATAGTTACGATACTGTTGTCAGGTCATTAAAGATTGCATATTTTGGCTTTAACATTGATTCACTGATAGGGTCTTTGCATCGGAACTAAACACATTTATTTCTAAAAAAACAGTTGTTGGCATGACACGGGTTATGTTCTTCTCATATATTTTATGATAGTATGATACTAAACCCCTAACGGGAGGGATTGTACCTGATATTCATATGATGAAGACATAATCTTTCAATCAGTTTAATTGAGGTCTGGAGCTGGCATGTCAGTTAACTGCTAGTAGTCTGTTGTTATTTATGTATTATTGTCATTTTATTTATTTTCTTTTGTTACATCTTTTGACATCAGACTCGGACTTCTCTTGAACTGAATTTTAATGTGCGTATTGTTATTCTTTTACTTTTCTACATTGGCTAGAGGTATAGGGGGAGGGTTGAGATCTCATAAACATGTTTAACCCCGCCGCAATTTTGCGCCTGTCCCAAGTCAGGAGCCTCTGGCCTTTGTTAGTCTTGTATGATTTTAATTTTTAGTTTCTTGTGTATAATTCGGAGTTTAGTATGACGTCCATTATCACTGTACTATTATGCATATTTTAGGGGCCAGCTGAAGGACACCTACGGGTGCGGGAATTCTCGCTACATTGAAGACCCATTGGTTGCCTTCGGCTGTTGTTTGCTCTATGGTCGGGTGGTTGTCGCTTTGACATATTCACCATTTCCTTTCTCAATTTTACTCATGCAGACCAATCAAAAATCAATAATTTGTTACGTTTTTGAGTGATTTAATTATTCATTTCAAGACTGAATTCAATTTTAATATCCATTCTCAAAGATATCATGAACTATATTTGTACACATTAATTCCTGAAATTGTTTAATTTACATTATACAATTCAGAGTTATCTCCCTTTCTACTTGTTCAGTGTATTTCTAGACCAGTTTGTGAACCAGTGTCAATGATATTACTGTGAAAAGGGTATATTTTGAGTATAAATAAATAACTGAGACATTTTTTAATAGGTTTGAATGGTTTTTATTACACGCCGGTCTTTTAAAAAGTCTTAAAAAGACGGGACGTATTATGGTATACCGTTGTCCGTCTGTCAGTCCGTCTGTCCGTCTGTCTGTCCGTCCATCATCCACACCTGGGACAATAACTCAAAAACACTTTCACCAATTTCCATGAAACTTAAGTGAATTGTTGAAATCTATTGACGTAAGCTCTCTTTCGTATTATTTTAATTTCAGATTTTAAGTTTTGGATTTATGGGGCTTTATTCATAAAAAAGGGGGTCCGTTGTCCACACTTCAGAAAATAACTCAAAAACACTTTCACCAATTTCCATGAAACTTAAGTGAATTGTTTATATCTATTGACGTTAGCTCCCTTTCTTTTTTTTTAAATTTCAGATTTTTGAGTTTTTGATTTATGAGGCTTTATTCATAAAAAAGGGGGTCCGTCGTCCACACTTCAGACAATAACTCAAAACACTTTCACCAATTTCCATGAAACTTAAGTGAATTGTTTATATCTAATTGACGTTAGCTCCCTTTCGGTTTTTTTTAATTTCAGATTTTTAGTTTTGGATTTATGGGGCTTTATTCATAAAAAAGGGGGGATTTTCAACACTTCGGACAATAACCCAAAAAGGCTTTCACCAATGTCCATGAAACTTTGGTGAATTGTTTATATTTATTGATGTAAGCTCTCTTCAATTTTTATAAATTTCAGATTTTAAGTTTTGGATTTATGGGGCTTTATTCAATAAAAAAGGGGGATTTTTAACACTTCAGACAATAACTCAAAAAGGCTTTCACCAAATACTATGAAACTTTGGTGAATTGTTTATATCTATTGATGTAAGCTCCCTTTCAATTTTTATAAATTTCAGATTTTACATTTCCGTGTTATGAATTTTTATGCTTTAAAAAGGGGGGGATTAATTTAGTTAAATTTGAGGTAGCCTTAATAGTGCCAATTTGTTTGTGCATTTTTATTTATTATTGGGGGGAGGGGGGGTATTTGACAGGGCTCACACTATTTCTAGTTGATTATATAAATTCATTTAAAGCATAAAAGACAAGTTAAAAGAGCAACAGGCGTATCATGCGATAAAGCGCAGCCCTTTATAACCAGAGTTGAAATCAAAGTCATTGTGGAGCTAGTTAGATTGTGAATAAGGAATGTGGCACTAAGTACAACAAGTAATTGACATCAGAATCTTTGTCAGTAAAGTTGTTGTGTCCCCTAAATACAGAAATTTTATCTGTTAATATGTACAGGCATCTTAATTTGGACATTTAAATGGTTGTCCTTCTCAAACCTAATGTCCAGGTTAATTCAAACTGAGGAGAAGGAAGGCAAATTCAACTCAACTATCAATAACTGATAGTCAAACAAACCATGAGTTCAATGTTAATCCCTATGAATATTTATGAGTTAAATTAATCAATACATGCATTAAATACTAAATAAACCCAAAATAATGAATGTCCTGAAGTAGATATACTTTGCAAGATTTGAATAGTTAATTAAAGTTTCAATATATATGAATATGATAAAACAGATTTTCAATTAAAAAATTACGAGGAAAATCAAATGATGGTTCTGTAATATTCTTATTCCTTATAAAAGATATGATGCACCACACATGTAAAATGTCTTCCAATTTCCAACGTTGGTAATGTTGTAAAATGGTATACCCTAAAACAAAGTATGTACTTTAAAAAGATTTTTTATTACAGTTTCCCTTTTTAAAATACTTTGACATAATTGTTTGTATGATTATATTATATTAAGGTCAATTCTGGGTCATGTTTGATTTTGTCTACTTTCAGTATATAAAGAAACACAGACCAAAGACATTGACTTTTAAACAAGCTATGAAACTAGTGAAATCAGAAATGAGACAGTAACTAAGAATAGACTATTAGATGAAAAATACAAGATGGAGTTTACTATTGAAGGGAGCAAAAAGTGATTCACATGTGGACAAGTATATGAACGTTTTTAAATATTGTTCACCTGCAGTACCCTAGATTCAAAAGTGTTATGATTAAAAGGATGTTAAGTTACATGGCTGCATTTTTGTAAAACATTGAAATAATGGTATACTCATCATTAGTCTCATATTAACAAGTATGATTGTGCCAAGGAGAGAAAAGAATGTTTTAGATAAAGACTGTACTTTTATAAAGAGTTGTAGAGAGACATATGAATGTAGATTATTTGTTTCTATGTAGAATGAAATGTTAGGTTTAACATATGATCAGTACATTTGAAGGAAACACATGTGTAGTGCTGAGATACATAAATGACATGTAGACAACACATATCTTACTTTATCTGTGTAAAATATAAAGATATATATGAAAATGTGCACCATATGTAGGTTGCATGATCTAACATCAAAAAGTGGAATCTAGCAGGTGAAGATCGAGAGCTTTTTTACCTTACATAGTTTTATAGAAAATTCAAATTTATAAAACATGAGTACTAGTTACTAAGACCAGTGTTAGCTAACTATTTTAGTATGTTTGATGAAATAAAGAAAGTTTTGTTAAACTTTAACTCATGAAATGACTGTGATATTCTTAATTATTGTAAAAATAAATTTATATGTTATAATTCAGTATTCAATAGTTTTCTTTTCAGTATGAACATTTAATTCCATAATATAATAGGCCATATACTGTACCAATATATGTTGTGTGTCTTTGTCCTCAAAAATAATTCCTGATGCATAAAAGAAAAGGAGATGTGATATGATTACACAAGAAATTGCTATCACCTATAACATCAATGACTAAAACATGCACATACCAATGGGACTAAAATGACACAGAAATTAACAATTATAGGTCACCGTACAGTCTCCTTATTATCCAGCTAGTAGCATTCTAAGAATAGATTGGTTTTAACCAGCTGTAGCTTTCTAAAAATAGATTGGTTTTAACCAGCTGTAGTATTCTAAGAATAGATTGGTTTTAATCAGCTGTAGCATTCTAAGAATAGATTGGTTTTAATCAGCTGTAGCATTCTAAGAATAGATTGGTTTTAACCAGCTGTAGCATTCTAAGAATAGGTTGGTTTTAATCAGCTGTAGCATTCTAAGAATAGATTGGTTTTAATCAGCTGTAGCATTCTAAGAATAGATTGGTTTTAACTAGCTGTAGCTTTCTAAGAATAGATTGGTTTTAATCAGCTGTAGCATTCTAAGAATAGATTGGTTTTAACCAGCTGTAGCATTCTAAGAATAGATTGGTTTTAATCAGCTGTAGCATTCTAAGAATAGATTGGTTTTAATCAGCTGTAGCATTCTAAGAATAGATTGGTTTTAACTAGCTGTAGCTGTCTAATAATAGATTGGTTTTAATCAGCTGTAGCATTCTAAGAATAGATTGGTTTTAACCAGCTGTAGCATTCTAAGAATAGATTGGTTTTAATCAGCTGTAGCATTCTAAGAATAGATTGGTTTTAACCAGCTGTAGCATTCTAAGAAAAGATTGGTTTTAACCAGCTGTAGCATTCTAAGAATAGATTGGTTTTAACAAGCTGTAGCATTCGAAGAATAGATTGGTTTTAATCAGCTGTAGCATTCTAAGAATAGATAGGTTTAACAAGTTGTAGTATTCTAAGAATAGATTGGTTTTAACCAGCTGTAGTATTCTAAGTATAGATTGGGTTAACCAGCTGTAGCATTCTAAGAATAGATTGGTTTTAACCAGCTGTAGCATTCTAAGAATAGATTGGTTTTAACCAGCTGTAGCATTCTAAGAATAGATTGGTTTTAACCAGCTGTAGCATTCTAAGAATAGATTGGTTTTAATCAGCTGTAGCATTCTAAGAATATATTTGTTTAACAAGCTGTAGTATTCTAAGAATAGATTGGTTTTAATCAGCTGTAGCATTCTAAGTATAGATTGGGTTAACCAGCTGTAGCATTCTAAGAATAGATAGGTTTAACAAGCTGTAGTATTCTAAGAATAGATTGGTTTTAACCAGCTGTAGCATTCTTAGAATAGATTGGTTTTAATCAGCTGTAGCATTCTAAGAATAGATTTGTTTTAACTAGCTGTAGCTGTCTAATAATAGATTGGTTTTAATCAGCTGTAGCATTCTAAGAATAGATTGGTTTTAACCAGCTGTAGCATTCTAAGAATAGATTGGTTTTAATCAGCTGTAGCATTCTAAGAATAGATTGGTTTTAACCAGCTGTAGCATTCTAAGAAAAGATTGGTTTTAACCAGCTGTAGCATTCTAAGAATAGATTGGTTTTAACAAGCTGTAGCATTCGAAGAATAGATTGGTTTTAATCAGCTGTAGCATTCTAAGAATAGATAGGTTTAACAAGTTGTAGTATTCTAAGAATAGATTGGTTTTAACCAGCTGTAGTATTCTAAGTATAGATTGGGTTAACCAGCTGTAGCATTCTAAGAATAGATTGGTTTTAACCAGCTGTAGCATTCTAAGAATAGATTGGTTTTAACCAGCTGTAGCATTCTAAGAATAGATTGGTTTTAACCAGCTGTAGCATTCTAAGAATAGATTGGTTTTAATCAGCTGTAGCATTCTAAGAATATATTGGTTTAACAAGCTGTAGTATTCTAAGAATAGATTGGTTTTAATCAGCTGTAGCATTCTAAGTATAGATTGGGTTAACCAGCTGTAGCATTCTAAGAATAGATAGGTTTAACAAGCTGTAGTATTCTAAGAATAGATTGGTTTTAACCAGCTGTAGCATTCTTAGAATAGATTGGTTTTAACCGGCTGTAGCATTTTGAGAATAGATAGAGATCATATTTTGGAACCAGTATGTCAAAAATTCAATATGAATGTTATAAATCCCCCAATAGCTGTTTGTCTTGTTCATATATCGTTGTCAATGTTATGAAGATATTACTGCGACTGTTAAACTAGTGAGAGATTAAGCTATATATTAAACCAGGTTTAATTCAACTTTTTCTACATAATAAAATGCATGTTCCAAGTCATGAATATGACAGTTGTCATCCATCAATTTTATGTTATTGAGCCTTTGATTTTGCTATCTATGAGAGACTTCCGGTATTTTTTGTTATTTTACTTTTTATTTGCTATAAGAAGGGAATAACGATGCAGGTCTTTAATAAAAGAAAAATAATGTGGGTCTTTAATAAAAGCAAAATAATATTAGGTTACTTGAGCGTTATTATTGTCTATCAGATACAACCGTTAGTATTCTCAGTAGCGCCATTGGAAAGTCTGTCCTACTCTGATTGGCGTGTAGTGATAAGAATACAATATACCTAGAAGGAAAACATAACCCAAGGCTTTATTTCTATTCCATTTCTTATAATGTTATTGCTACTAATCTGATATTAATGCAGATTTTTTTATATTAACTCCAAAACATTGGAAATGATTGATAAACACTACCTAGTCTTGGAACATCGACCATGACATTGTCTGTCATAAAATAAACATAACAATGGGTAGAGAAATGAAAGAAAAAAGTAATAATAGACGAAAATGTTCAATCTAAAATATTGAAACAAAAACAAATACTCAGTGCAACAAAGGCTGAGGAAATCACACTGGAACTATATAGACAATTTTATAATTAAAGACAGTAAACTGGGAGATAGCAAACCAAGCAAAAAATGTTGGTCATTCATACAGGTGTATCACCACTATAAAGGTAAATGGTTTATAAAAAACGAACCAGGTTAGGGGGAGGGTTGGGATCCCGCTAACATGTTTAACCCCGCCACATTATTTATGTATGTGCCTGTCCCAAGCCAGGAGCCTGATATTCAGTGGTTGTCGTTTGTTTATGTGTTACATATTTGTTTATAATTCATTTTCTTTACATAAATAAGGCCGTTAGTTTTCTCGTTTGAATTGTTTTACCGGGGCCTTTTATAGCTGACTATGCGTTATGGCTTTGCTCATTGTTGAAGGCCGTACGGTGACCTATAGTTGTTAATGCTTGTGTCATTTTGGTCTTTTGTGGATAGCTGTCTCATTGGCAATCATACCACATTTTCTTTTTTATACCTTAAGATCAGACTATAAAAGCACTTGACAATCATTTTCACTCAGCATTTACCACAGGGACTCGATTGGCAGATCAAAATTTTGTTAATCAATGGTTTTTTTTAGTATTTCCTGCCTTTTTGTATTACTTTTGACGATGACATCAATATTTCTTTGTTTTCTAGCAATGTGCAGTTTTCTATCCATATCCGTTTACTAAAAATCCTTTAATCTGCTAACCGAGTCACTTCGCATGAAATCTCAGTGCATCAAAATTCAACATCCATTAGAATTCATTTCAAACAAACAGTACTTAATGCAGTCAAAAGCACATAAATTTGAACAGCTGTTCCCTTACACAAATAACAATTTATAATCATTTTTTTTACCTAGAACTAGAGGTTATGAATACGGGAAGCCAAATGGGAATCTTGTGGCTTGTACTCTAAATTCAATTTTGTACCGAGTATTGTTCAACAAGAATTAGTTCAGTTTAACAAAAATTGTAGCATACTACAAATTTAAATTTTGTCATAAAAAATTATCTTTCAGTGGACAAAAGTTAGTTTTCTCATAACAAAAATTCATTTTTGTAACACAGACTTTACTTTTGTTAAATAATTTGAAAATTTTACGACAAAAGTCAATTTTGTATGCAAATTTGTGTAGTTTAGATTAAATGAACTAATTTGCATACAAAACTGAGATTTTGTCACAAAATTAAATTTTGTGTTTATTTTTATAAAGACAAAATTGAGTTTTGTTAAACAGAAGTGAAAACTTAACACAAAAGTCAATTTTGTGTCACAAAGACAAAAAAAATCCTTTTTTGTAGACAAAATTTAATTTTGTAAACAAAATTCATTTTTGTAGACAGAATTCATTTTTGTAGACAAAATTCAATTTTGTAGACAAAATTCAATTTTGTAGACAGAATTCATTTTTGTAGACAAAATTCAATTGTGTAGACAAAATTCATTTTTGTAGACAAAATTCATTTTTGTAGGCAAAATTCAATTTTGTGTTGACAACTTTGCCTTTTTGTAGACAAAATTCACTTTTGTTGACAAAATTTATTTTTGTTGACAAAATTCATTTTTGTTGACAAAATTCATTTTTGTTGACAAAATTCATTTTTGTTGACAAAATTCATTTTTGTTGACAAAATTCATTTATGTTGACAAAATTCATTTTTTTGTTGACAAAATTCCTTTTTGTAGACAAAATTCATTTTTATAGACGGAATTTATTTTTTTGACACAAAATCGAATTCTGTAATGGCAAAATATTTTGTTTTTCATGACACATATATCAATTTTGTTCTTATTTTTGTGAAGCAAAAATTTATTTTTTTGACACAAAATTGAATTTTGTAATGGCAAAATGATTTGTTTTTCATGACATCAATTTTGTGTTTATTTTTGTGTAGACAAAATTGAGTTTTGTTTAACAGAAGTGAAATTTTAACACAAAAGTGAAAATTTAACACAATTCATTTTTGTCACAAAATTGAATTTTGTGTCACTGGATATTGGCATATTTGCATACCTATTTGAATTTTGTCATGAAAAAAATGAATTTTATCATCACAAAATTGAATTTCTGTTTGTTTCGGCTCCACGTCGTGAAACTCCTTACCATACCTTGTAACTAGTAGCCCGTACTTATAAACATATATATTGCTGAATCAGGGCAGACTAGTGGCATATTTAGACTATTAAGCTAATGAAGCATTTTTTTTAATATTTGAAAAAATCTTCCCATAAATATATTGCATAGATAGAGCCATTTGTGAAAATTAGTATTCGTGGTTTATTGTAAGTTGAAAATAAAAGCTAGTTTATCTAAATTTTACATGCCTGAAAATATTGTCTATATAGATGGTGATTTCTAGAGTTTGAACTCGGTGCATAAGTCCGCGTCTCAATGTGTTCCTATAGATGTTTATTGAGATAAAATGGGTGTCCGTAATTAAATTCCGCCATATTGTAGATGAAATATGCAGACAGACAATTCTACCGTGGCTTAGATTTAGTACAACTATTAGTTACTGTGCAGTATTTTACTCTCATGGAGACAGAGTGATCTATCAGAAACACATGTTAAGCTAAATGATTATAAGAACCATTGGGATCAATATAGAGCGGAAATTACAAAACATGCTCTAGACAATTGTATTGTCTGATATTCCGATAAAATGAAGACTATAAAATCTGAAAGAAATATTCTATATGTTCATGTATTTTCACTGCATGCTTCATCTTGTATTCTGAAAAGAACCTCAGTCACCAAGGGGATTCTGTTTTCATTTATCATGACAAATGTCATTTTTCTACATACTCTAGCTGTTTGGGAAGCTTTGTAGACGTATGGTTAGAATCATTCGTGTCAGAGGAAATATAATTAATTGACCTAAAATTCTAATTTAATGATACTAAAAATATTACCCTAATGAAGTCTCGAAATGTAAACCAAAAACGTAAGAAACGAAATAATAAAAATAAATCATGTATTTATGATATCATTTATACCATCACGACACTTACCAAAGAGGAAATCCTGGATAATCATAGGTCTGTTCTTTGTTCCTTTGGAATTTCAACCAAAGATGAAGAACTGGATCTTCCATCACTGTATTGGATACCTAAACTACATAAGTGTCCTTACAAACAACGGTATATTGCTGGGTCTTCCAAGTGCTCCACGAAACCTCTTTCTAAGTTATAAACATCTATTTTAACAGCAATCAAAGACGGGCATCAAAGTTTTTGTGAAACTGCCTATTCTAGAGGTGGCCTGAATCATATGTGAATACTTAAAAACTCCAAAGATCTTTTAAAGTACATACAATCTAACTCTCTTTCATCTTGTAACAGTATTAAAACATTTGACTTTTCTACTCTTTACACAAGTATTCCACATCCCAAACTAAAAGACAAATTGAAAGAGTTGGTATTACTTTGCTTCATAAAAAAGAATGGCCAACGTAGATACAAGTATCTTGTCTTAGGGAGGGATAAATCCTACTTTGTAAAGAATCATTCTGATTCAAACAAAACATTCTCTGAAACTGATATTATCAAGATGCTTGATTTCTTGATTGACAACATATTTGTTACGTTCGGACTACGTGTTTTTCAACAGACTGTCGACATTCCAATGGGAACAAACTGTGCCCCTTTACTCGCCGATTTGTTTC
Source organism: Mytilus edulis (assembly GCF_963676685.1). Lineage (NCBI taxonomy): Eukaryota > Metazoa > Mollusca > Bivalvia > Mytilida > Mytilidae > Mytilus > Mytilus edulis. Next base: position 123,981,565 of record NC_092344.1, read on the forward strand.
TTTAATATTTTGAGGCTGACTTCATGCAGGAACTTCTTAGAAAGAAAGATAAGAAGTCAGTAATATCCTTTAACTCTACTTTCCGCTATATAGATGATGTTCTTTCACTAAACAATTCAAAATTTGATGACTATGTGGAACGCATCTATCCCATCGAACTGGAGATAAAGGATGCTACAGATACAGTTAAGTCGGCTTCATATCTTGATTTACATCTAGAAATTGACAATAAGGGTCGGTTGAAAACAAAACATTACGACAAAAGAGATGATTTCAGCTTTCCTGTTGTGAACTTTCCATTTCTAAGTAGCAATATTCCAGCAGCACCTGCATACAGGGTATATATATCTCCCAATTGATACGATATTCCCGTGCTTGCATTTCCTATCATGATTTTCTTGAAAGAGCGTTACTGCTCACAAGGAAGCTATTAAACTAAGAGTTCCAAATGAAGAAGTTGAAATCATCCCTTCGTAAATTTTACGGACGCCATCACGAGTTAGTTGACCGTTATGGACTAAACCGTTTCACAAATGATATCAGATATGTTCCTTACGTCGTAACTACAATCCCCTTCCCTTTCATGAATGTGACCTACCGAATTAGACTATTTACCGGATTTGTAATGACATAAGCAACACGACGGGTGCCACATGTGGAGCAGGATCTGCTTACCCTTCCGGAGCACCTGAGATCATCCCCAGTTTTTGGTGGGGTTTGTGTTGTTTATTCTTTAGTTTTCTATGTTGTGTCATGTGTACTGTTGTTTTTCTTTTTGTTTTTTTCATTTTTAGCCATGGCGTTTTCAGTTTGTTTTAGATTTATGAGTTTGACTGTCCCTTTGGTATCTTTCGTCCCTCTTTTATATCTATGAAATAAAATGTGTTTTGAATTCCAATGATGCAACAACCAACTATCTAACGTTCACAAGGTAAGTATTAACTTCGTAAAATATATACAAGCATGATATGACGCCCGAACTTTTTCACATTTAGAACAGAGTTTCAAACCGTGTTTATTTATAGAACTTGCCGTTAATGCTAAAAACGTTTAACATACCGCCGTAGAATTAATAGGAGTAATGTTTAGAATTTTATAATTACTATATGGGACGGGGGTAGATTTATATATATATATATAAAGAAGATGCAGTATGATTGCCAATGAGACAACTCTCCACAAGAGACCAAATGACACAGAATAACTACACAGCAAAAAGTGCAACGCGGGTGTTTTTAAGCTCAAGATGTCGGGATTGAACCTTTCGGGATCCGGGAATTCTTGTTTTCGAATTTCGGGACGTCGTGATTTACTTTTTTAAAATTCGGGACCTCGGGATTTCGTGTTTTTAAGCCCGGGATTTCGGGATCAGGACCCCTCCTATCCCCCCTCAGAAAAGTATAAGACGAACACAATATCAGTATTCTCTTCTTTGACAGTTGAAAAAATAATTTGAAAAGGAATTTATATAAGTAACCAAAAATTAAAGGACATTCACAAATTATCACCAAATTAATTACCATTGAAACCATATTTTAAAAAGATGTATATTTGTAATAAATCACAGATGCTGTAAAATCTGACTGACTGTGTGACTGGGCTGTGTGAATAAATGAATCAGATAATTATAAGTTATTATGAAATTTTGAAGTTTACACTAAATGTATTATTCAATAATATACGTTTGGGAATATATCTTTATTGTTTAAGCACTTCTCCCGGCCTAATCCGCCTTTGTTTTTTTTTGTAAATCTATTCTCATTTTACGTAAAATGAGAATAGAAATACCAGCAGGGATCAGAAGGACATGGATGTGATATTTCCATGGTCATATGTTGATTTATTCTTTTTATAATCACAGTTAGTAAATATATTTTATGGTTTTTAAATATTTCTAGGACTATATAGTCCCAGCATATTTGTTTTGTGAGTTTTGTCTCTTGCTTGTTATAAGTGTAAAAATTGGTTACATGTATCTACCCCTGCTTATTCAGTCAAAAAATAAGAGGACTCGAGGTCACATGAAACATTGTTTTGCCTTTCAGTCCAGTTCACTTTCATGACCATCCAGTAATCTGAACATATATTATATATATAGACACTGATTGTTATTTTTATGCCCCACCTACGATAGTAGAGGGGCATTATGTTTTCTGGTCTGTGCCTCCGTTCGTCCGTTCGTTCGTCCCGCTTCAGGTTAAAGTTTTTGGTCGAGGTAGTTTTTGATGAAGTTGAAGTCCAATCAATTTGAAACTTAGTACACATGTTCCCTATGATATGATCTTTCTAATTTTAATGCCAAATTAAAATATTGACCCCAATTTCATGGTCCACTGAACAAAGAAGAAGATAGTGTGAAGCTCAGGTTAAAGTTTTTGGTCAAGGTAGTTTTTGATGAAGTTGAAGTCCAATCAACTTGAAACTTAGTACACATGTTAACTATGATATGATCTTTCTAATGTTAATGCCAAATTAAAGTATTGACCCCAATTTTACGGTCCAGTGAACATGTAAAATGATAATGCGAGTGGGGCATCCGTGTACTATGGACACATTCTTGTTATTTTTAACTTTATTCATTTTTTCTCAATTAAAAGCGAATGAGTGTGTGATTTTTTAAATAGTTCTTAATACGGTCGCATTGATGTCATATATATGACCCCTTTGATTTTAAAATAAAAATAATTTTTGACATACAATCTGCCCATATTTTGTTCTTCTACAATGTCACCATTTTCAAAAATCTTGGACGCTTCTGTCCCTTTTTCACAAATGTTAATATTGATAGTAGACATAGATGTCTCCATGTAGCCAGAAATTTTGGTCTTTATATTAAGCTATGACTTTGACAGCCAAATAGCAATCTAAATCTCAACTTTATAATCCTTTTCCGGTTTTAGGGGGTCGTTGTTATGAGCCCCTTGTACCCCAAATAGTGAGTGACATTTGGGAGCATACACCACTCTTTTTATTCAAGCTTATAAGTTTGTTTTTTTAATTTTATCAGGAGATGTGTGTACGCCGGGCAATTTGAAACGCCAGTAGAAAACGAGGATTTTTTTCAGGATTGATAATTTTTGTTGTTGTTGCTACACATGTTTGTTACTGTACCCCTTATTTTCAACTTTAATCCTCTTATTCTGCTGTATATGCTTCTTGATCTTATAATTTGACAATATGGAATTTTGCATGCAAAAAAAAAATGAAGGAAGAAATTTTTCATCTTCCCCTAATTATCAAATGGTAGGATTGTTTAAATTCATCGGATGGAAATACTATCATACTGTTTTGCTAAGCATGAGTCCTCATTTCAGAATCTTGGATCGTGAGGGGTTATTGAAAGTTATGAGTATTGCTGCATGTATATATGTGAATTCAAAACTATATAAAGTCAATAAGAATGCATCTTGAGCAGTGCCCAAAAAAAACCCACAGAACTCTGAAGGGTGTGTCATTTTTGCCTAAAAATGTACCCATTTTGATATAACATTCGCTAACTTTCAGTACCTATAGCTATATAAATATTTAAGAAAGAATGACCTGTATGCCAGAGACATAAATATTTTTGGGAAAAGACGGCTTCAAGCCGTCTTAATCCCAATGGGATTGGCCATTGTATCACTCCCTCACGTCATGCATTCTGTGCAACTTTTTAGGAAACCCCCTCAACATTTCACACTCATTTGCTTTTAACTAGATAAACAAATTAACAGACTGTCTTTAAACTGATTTCATTTCTGATGCTTGCAAAATTGTAGTATTTCGAGCTCTCACTATTTTTATTTACGTTTATTTTACAATCCGGAAAATCAGTATAATTAAAAATATCTCATGTGACGTCAAGTTGGGAATTCCACACTTCGCAGTACGTTATGACAATCGTAACTCGCGATGCAATACATTAACTTATTTCCTTTTGCAATATGAAAGGCCGAGTAGTTCCGATTGTATGTTATGACATAGAGGGCGTTGTATTCTTATTCGTTACAACTCGGTCGATCTCTCCGTAGAGGCGGAGTCACCCGAAGTTTGCCGATTGATAATCGTGTTGACGAATCACATATATATTTGAACATGTCGCTTCTCAAAATAGTTCATGAACAATGTAATTTTCTCTCGTCAGATCAACTCAAAGTTCATTTAAATTTTAATCATTTTAGTAATCTTGGTATTTTGATGGAAAACGAATGCTTTTTTTCTTGATTATCGAGTTATTTAAATTCGAAAAAAAGTAATACGGCTATACCCACGCGGTGCGTATGTATACAGATAACCCAGCTGCTGAAACCTGCAAGACAAAGACTGCTGAGAAAGAAAGAAAAACTTGATATATCGTAAGTATATTATTTCATAAATATCTAATGGTTAGACTTTTGTCAATTTAGTAGGTTAAACTTCATATTTGTTCATTTCAGGGAGAAATATATACGAGGTGGCCTTTGCATAGTCTTTATTAGTAAATTGACCCCGTCCGCCATTTTGTAAATATTGAACAGCTGTTACTTCATCGTTGTTTTGGCTACTTAATTTTTACTTGCAATGTTTCTAAAATATTAATATTCGATATCTATTACAAAGCTGTGTCATCACTCGTTTTATTGTGAAGTTCAAATAACTATCAGCCTTTAGAAGCGACCCAACACTCGTTTACGTAAATATTCGATCTACGCATGCGCAAACAGGTATTTTTTAGTATGATTATTTAGGTCAAAATTATTAATGATTATTGCCTCTCATCCAGTTGATTATATTTAAAAAAAATCTCTGAATTTCTTTACCTATCATGTCAATGAATATTTTAGTATTGTGATAGCTGAATTGCTATATATATAAGTTCCAGCTTAGTTTGTCGCCAGCTGATATTTTACATCTACGCATGCGCACAAGATTTGTTGGGGTCCCAGTCTCGTAAAAGCAGACTCATAATTTGTCTCTCAATATTTAAGAATATATTGTTTTTTTGTGTGTTGAAACAGTCTCGTAAAAGAAGACATTTAAAAGATACATTATTGCCTGTCAGTTTCATTGAAGAATAATTTGGGTTTTGTTTCTTATGTAACGTGTAACCGGGCGGGGACGTTTAGATATTTTTATCCTCGGGTTCGTACCAGTTTCCTGGGATTTGAAAAGCAATTCAAAAGTTCTAAAGTCAATAAAAAGTTTACATTATCACTATCAAATATGAAACAAATACTATACTACATAAAACGAATTCCAACACCTATCAACCTAACCCGAACTTGTTGAATTGAAAACTGTTTAAAACACTTTCAGTCTAATACTGTTTAAAACTAACTGTTTGAAACTATAGTCTGAAACCTAAATGTATCGAACTGGTTTGAAGCATAAATGTATGAAACTGGTCTGAAACATAAATGTATGGAACGGGTCTGAAACATAAATGTATGAAACTGGTCTGACGGTTTGGAACTATTGTCTGAAACCTGAATGTTTGGAACTGGTCTGAAACATAAATGTTTGGAACTGGTCTGAAACCTAAATGTTTGGAACTAGTCTGAAACCTAAATGTTTGGAACTAGTCTGAGACCTAAATGTTTGGAACTGGTCTGAAACCGAAATGTATCAAACGGGCTGAAACCTGAATAAAACGAATGTATGGAAACTATTCAAACTGTTGTAAACTTTCGACGTATGAAACTTTATTACAATATATTTATGTAACTGTTGGAACAGGGTAGCACTAAGGTATGGTTTAACAGCAAACACTCACTGCAATAGTGAGAGATGTGGAACGCAAAACCTTAGCACTAATCCTGTTTATACAACTTCTACGGAACCGAAACTATTTATATTTTCTCAACAGGTTTCAAACACTCCACTTTGTTTGACAAATCCTGCTTCTCGTCTTCAAATATTAACGGTCCTACCTTTCCAGTCTTCTTCTATCAACGTCTCTGATAAGAATGACAATTTACACTGAATAGCTACCCACTATTTATACTTCTAACGCGGACCTCGAAGAGAGCACCCTAGTAACAACTGTACAGGTAAGCGTCTGATAGCAACCAAGGATAAAGGGATGATTTTAGATACAGTTTTCAACGATGAACGGATGATATGGGAAACTAATAGAGATATCGGAAAATATATAACTGTAGAACTATTATAACCCCTTAAACTGCAAATTCGTAACACTACCCACGCCTCCGATTTCATGCGTCCTCGCATGAGTTTTTCAATTTTATACTGACTTAATCAAAACACAATCAAAACTGTTCTCGTTAAAACTAGCTGACACCATACCAAGGTTCTACTTTAAACCTCAATGTATCCACTCATTCCGCAGAATATCTCTCCCAGCAACTGTTTGTACACCGAGGGTTATACCATGATAACCAACTAATGGCTTTCCTACAACAATCTGTTGACAAACGTCAGACCTAGGGGTACCTTAGCCTACTCACAGTTCCGGGGTTCCTGTCAGCCTCTTTCGACTTGCATGTTCTTTCTGTTTTGTTTGTTAACTTTCTATTTTCAAAATATCCTACTTTAATTCACATTTGTACAAGCAACTGAATACTGAACTTAGATCAAACTTTGACCACATAAAACCATTTCAAATATTCTAGTTTGAATACCACTTGAAAAGTTGTGTTGCCAAAAACCGGTTTAAAACAATTTTGCCTCACAACAGGCCACTTATGGACCCCTCAATAAGAGTTGTTGTAAAGGGTTCTTTAACGTGCACAAGGCGTGGTACTTCCTGAACACGGGACCTCGGATTTAACGTCCCCATCCGACGGACGGACATATACATTTATAAACAACAGAAATAAAACAAACAAAAACATGTTTTATGATACAGTTTTAATATATATGATGCTTCCTGCATCAATAAACAGACATTAATTTCTTAAACCAACCAAACTGTCTCATGCTCCTCAACTTTTTCTATCTGGTGACCGTTCTCAACATACTTTGTTATGATCCTAACCATTTTGCTTTCTTTTACTACGTTAGTTTGTGTGGCTTGTTGTTTTGTAACAAACTTCTGTCTTTTAGGATATTCCACTTCTTCACTTACTTCTTTCTCAATATTGTCCCCTCGCATGAAGGAGTGACACTTTCTCTTTGTTGGTGCCAACACTAGTAATGGGGCACACCTTTTCCTTACTGTAGGGCCACTGTTTTCGTCTTTCTGCGTTTGATATACCTTCTTAGTTTCTTTCTTTTGTGACGTGTCTTCTTCAGAATATACCGTACAATGATAAACCGCTTCCTTCTCTTCATCCTTATCATTGACTGATCCGTCTGTGCCTGGTTCACTATAGTATGCTTTCAGTTTAGAATCCTGCCCATCGCTATATGCATCATCCGGATTATTTACACTGCTAATGTCATCCGAAATATCTTCTATCAGGTTTTCAGGATCAGACTGATCTAAATCATCTTGTCCTCTTTCTGTAACACCAACCTTCTTTTCAACAACTTTGTTACTCCTTTTAATAGTCTCCATTCTGTGAATGTTTTTCGTGTGTCTTTTTAGATACTCCTGCTTCTTAAAAACTGTTTCACAGTCTTCACATCTGATCGCAGACTTTCCTTCTACACAGAGAAGTAAATTAGTTTTACCTTTTGCAACAAGAGCCCTACCTACTATTGCTTGGTCAGTTCTCTTATAGTCATCTCTAGGTTGAACAAGTTCTGTTTTAAATGAGTCAGGAACTTCATTGAATATAACTCCATTTAAAACAATCTCACGTCTAGGGTGTGTGTTGATAGTTTCTGATACTGCAACCCTATCACAGCCTATGTGACCTTGGACATAGAATCTAACTTCATGTCCCTTAATAGTTAAAGTCCCCTTGTATATATTTATGTTAGCTTCATGTGTTCTCAAGAAATCTAACCCTAGTATACAATCTACATTAATGTCAGCAACTATGGCAGCGCTTATACATTTGAACGTATCAGTTTCAATTTCAAGTTCAGTTTTGCCTGACACATGCAACGAATGTCCACTAGCTGTAAGTATATCCCTTTCAGTTGGAGTTAAATAAGGCATATTTGACATTTTCTTAAACATTTTAGTGGAGATAACTGTAACTGTAGCTCCAGTATCTATCAACAAATCTGTGATAATTCCGTTTACTTTTGCTTTCAGGAACATACCTGCATCAGGAAATAGTTTATGAACTCCCACTTTTCCCGGTGTCGTATCTGAATTTTCATAGTTTTGGTTAGTATATTTTGTTTTAGGTTTGTTCTGATATCTAGGGTTCTGATAATTATATTGAAAGTTTGGATAAGCAGGACAGTTAAATGCTCTGTGGCCTACCTCGTCACAAGCATAACACCTAAATGAACAGGGCTGCGGGGCACCACCCTGCTTCCTCCCTTTATTGTTTTGTTTCAAGTCTTTCATTTCTTTTTGCAACTCTATTAATGTCTCTGACATGGTTTTCAAAAGCTGACTTGTCATGTTGTCAGCACTATTTTCAGACGCAGTTCGTAAAAACCCCTGACCTTCAATCCTCTTGCTTTCAGCTTTGTTAAAAGCCTCAAGCTCAACTGCATGTCTGATAGCGTCATTTAAATCAGAAGGTCTTGCCTGCTTTATTCGGAGCCTCATATCCGAATCTATTAACGAGTCTATGAACTGTTCTTTTGCCAAAGTCTCCCGCACTTCGTTTGGTGCAGTTGCATACGCAAGGTTAGTTAACCTTCTTATGTCTTGGCCTAACTCAGGCAAGGTCTCTACAGCTCTCTGGTGTCTCTCTCTGAGCTGTGTTCTGTACAGTTCAGTTTGGTTAGACGGAGAAAAACGCTCTTCTAATGCCTTAACCAATTCTTTGAAATCTTGTCTCGACTCCTGGGTTAAGTTTCCCAAAACACCTTGAGCCTGACCCCTGAGAGAAACGGCCAAATACAAACCTTTCTCTTTGTCTGTCCAATTATTAATTTGGGAACATGCATCAAAATGTGACCTAAAGTCAAGCCAAGGGCCTTTCCCATCATAGGTAGCAGTCTTAACTATGTTTTTATTTTTGTATCCATCCAAAGGATAGGATTGTTTATCTTCACAAGACTCGGTATCACGAGTTAAACCAGTTTTACTTGCTCCTTTTGTGACAAATTTGTCACTAATTGGGAATTGTAATTGTTCAGTAAAATGTTTCGAACTCTGTTTTTCTGCAGCAGGTGTTGATGTTTCAAACCTGACTGAAGATCTCGGTCGGGCTCCTAAACCGCCTCCATTTACACTACTACTTACATTTTTTTCATAAATCGGGGAGTTTGTTTGTTTTGACAATTGTTCGGAACGCCTGACTGAACCTATCCCCGAATCACTATGTCTAAACACTGTTCGGGGTGTATCAACCTGGGAAATTGATCTGTCTTTAACATGCCGATATTTTTCTAATTCGGCAGTTAAAATATCTATTTCCTGACTTAACTGTTCCTCAGTTAAACTTATGTCAGGATCATATAAAACACTATCTTTCCTATGTGAATTCATGATAAAATACAATTTATATGTACAAAATACGCTTGAGAAATGCTAGACAAATCCCACCGCTGCCACCATTTGTAACGTGTAACCGGGCGGGGACGTTTAGATATTTTTATCCTCGGGTTCGTACCAGTTTCCTGGGATTTGAAAAGCAATTCAAAAGTTCTAAAGTCAATAAAAAGTTTACATTATCACTATCAAATATGAAACAAATACTATACTACATAAAACGAATTCCAACACCTATCAACCTAACCCGAACTTGTTGAATTGAAAACTGTTTAAAACACTTTCAGTCTAATACTGTTTAAAACTAACTGTTTGAAACTATAGTCTGAAACCTAAATGTATCGAACTGGTTTGAAGCATAAATGTATGAAACTGGTCTGAAACATAAATGTATGGAACGGGTCTGAAACATAAATGTATGAAACTGGTCTGACGGTTTGGAACTATTGTCTGAAACCTGAATGTTTGGAACTGGTCTGAAACATAAATGTTTGGAACTGGTCTGAAACCTAAATGTTTGGAACTAGTCTGAAACCTAAATGTTTGGAACTAGTCTGAGACCTAAATGTTTGGAACTGGTCTGAAACCGAAATGTATCAAACGGGCTGAAACCTGAATAAAACGAATGTATGGAAACTATTCAAACTGTTGTAAACTTTCGACGTATGAAACTTTATTACAATATATTTATGTAACTGTTGGAACAGGGTAGCACTAAGGTATGGTTTAACAGCAAACACTCACTGCAATAGTGAGAGATGTGGAACGCAAAACCTTAGCACTAACCCTGTTTATACAACTTCTACGGAACCGAAACTATTTATATTTTCTCAACAGGTTTCAAACACTCCACTTTGTTTGACAAATCCTGCTTCTCGTCTTCAAATATTAACGGTCCTACCTTTCCAGTCTTCTTCTATCAACGTCTCTGATAAGAATGACAATTTACACTGAATAGCTACCCACTATTTATACTTCTAACGCGGACCTCGAAGAGAGCACCCTAGTAACAACTGTACAGGTAAGCGTCTGATAGCAACCAAGGATAAAGGGATGATTTTAGATACAGTTTTCAACGATGAACGGATGATATGGGAAACTAATAGAGATATCGGAAAATATATAACTGTAGAACTATTATAACCCCTTAAACTGCAAATTCGTAACACTTATTTTCTCTTGATTGGAAATAAACATGTTTATTAACTGTTGGATTCAGTGAGGTTTTCCTTTTTGCAATTGTGAACTTTTTTGATAGGTTTGAATATGTACTGCTCTGTTCAGATTAAGATTATTACATCCATTCATGCTACGAGTGTATTCATGTCCTGCAATTCAGTCGGTGTTAGGAAAATACACTATAAACTCGCATTGAATGGTTCGACATTTTTATAATCAAAAAATGAATCAAGTTCAGTTTCCTTCTTGTATGAATTTTGACATGGTTGATTAACATGTAGGTCCTATCTGTAATGAAACTATGTTGTTATAAAATTTTTGAAATGTCTTCACAAGTGTCTCTATTTGTTTCTTAGATATTATATATGTTGGCCAGGCATGAACGACACTTGTTGTACATGTATCTAGAATAATATATAATCAAGGTGAATACTTATAACATTGAACTTGGAATGAATACTAGTGATAATACAAGAACTCAACACTTCTAGAAATGAATCGCAGGAATCAATTTTAATATTTTGATAATTCTTACAATAGTCAGACATGAATGACATGTGTTGTACATGTATCTAGAATAATATATAATCAAGGTGAATACTTTTAACATTGAACTTGGATTGAATACTAGTGATAATACAAGAACTCAACACTTCTAGAAATGAATCTCAGGAATCAATTTTAATATTTTGATAATTCTTACAATAATCAGACATGAATGACATGTGTTGTACATGTATCTAGAATAATATATAATCAAGGTGAATACTTTTAACATTGAACTTGGATTGAATACTAGTGGTAATACAAGAACTCAACACTTCTAGAAATGAATCTTAGAAATCAATTTTAATATTTTGATAATTCTTACAATAATCATTCAAAGTTGGCAAAATATTAATCCTAGAATTATTTAATCAAGTAGAATGCTTAGACAAGAACTTTGATTGATTGTTTGATAAAAATTGAATAAATCTTGGAAAACAATTTCAATATTACAATTCTTAGTAATACAATGTGCATTCGTTTTGCTTTAAGAGAAGGTTACAGGCAATAAAAGGCATATTAACTTAAGCAGTTGAAGTCCATTTAAATGAAGATGTTGTTCTTATATGGCAATTACCATCAAGGTGATCAGGTTTTTGGGAATGAATCACGGGGAAGACAATGTATGGCTAATTGTGTAGTGTTCTCGGCCTTGTCTGAAACAAAACCTCTACACTTGTGGACACAAGAAAAATTGAAAATAATAATGCACATAGGGGATGAAATGTACAAATATGTTCGTCAACATTGTGGTGTAACACATGACTTTTTGTTGTATAACGACATTCCTAAACACTTCAGTTTCTTGGGACAAAAATATGTATTGATGAAAGAAGTATCGTATGGAGGTACATTGACAAAAACAATTTTTTATGAAAATAATTTTTCTATGGCTCTGAAATTTGCTTTGAACCTTATCCTAAGTTCTAGTAATTCCAAATATAGTGCAATACTTATTTTCTGTGACTCAGCAATATCAGTTAGAAAAAGAAATAATGAATATTACTTGTTTGACCCCCACAGTCGTTGCAGAAATGGTCTTCCAATACCAGACGGAGCTTGCCATATTTCAAAATATGAAAACTTATCTGCACTGTGCAGCTTCATACGTGATCTTGCCTGCTCTTTGAGCAGCCAAAATTTAGAACAGATTGTATACGAAATGATTAGAGTTGAGGTTAAAACCCCTCTTAATGCACGTGGTAAAAACTTTTGTGTTTTCAGCTTCAATGTTCTTGCCCGAAACCAAGTCAGATTATCTGAAAAAGAATGTTCAAATGAACAACAAACAGTTCAAGTTACCTGTCATTCAGATGTACTAGATAAAAAAAGAAAACGCATACCAAGCTCTCATTCTATTCCACAAAAGCGAAGCAAGCTTGATGAGGAAGCTTTAACAAACGATATTGTTAAAAAATTCAGTTTGTCAATACTAGAGGGTCCTTTGTATGTTTGTAGCTCCTGTAGTCAAACATGGTTTAAAGAAGGTGTAGTACGCATGAGTACTGTCAAAAGTAGCTTTAAATTGCTTGAAAAGTGCAAATCTGGTATAAAATCAGTAAACAATATTGAATGGGTATGTCTCACATGTAAACGACACTTGGTGTCTGGAAAAATACCTGAATGTTCTGTTGGTAACAATATGAAATTTCCTCCTATACCAAATGAACTGCTTGGCTTGACAAACTTAGAGCAAAGACTTATATCCCCAAGAATCCCATTCATGTCAATACGTCAACAACCAAGGGGAGGTCAGCTATGCATGAAAGGTAATGTTGTTAATGTACCTGCAGATATTAACAAAACTGTTAGAGTATTACCACGCACTTTAGATAATGATGAAACAGTGTTTGTAAAATTGAAACGCAAGATATCATTCAAACATAGTGTTGCTCAAGAAATGATCAGACCTAATAGGGTGATTGATGCAGTTAAGTTGCTAATTAGTAAGAATTTGTTTAAATCTGAAGGTATACATATTGATTCAAACTGGTCCTTAGAAAGTCGTTCTAATGAAACATGTGAAATGCCTCCATCTGAGGCAGATACTGGTATACATAATTTGTCAAATGATGATTGCGATAGTTGGGATGAAGAGCAGAATCATGAAAATCAACCAAGTGGCAATTTAGACACTATGCTCAATCCGATAGGATTTAGGCAATATAAACAAGTTTTGAATATTGCACCTGGTGAAGGAAATACTCCCCTTGGCATATTCCAAGATTATAACAGTGAATTCTTAGCCTTTCCATCAATATACTGTGGTGAAACTCGAATGCCAAACAATTTGAGGCTTGTGCCTTTACATTACAGTACAATAAGTAAGTGGGAGCTGCGTAATGTAGATAGAAGAGTTGCTATGTCCATCCCAAATATTTTCTTCAAAATGAAAAAGCTACAGATAAAATATATACAAGACCGAATTCAATTAGCCATCAGAAAATGCAAATTGCAGGGAAAGAAAATAACTGTTCATGACGTACTAGCTCCTGGAGCTGTTGATAATTTAATTAAACATAATGAAGGCTATCAAATCCTAAGACAAATAAGAGGTTCAACTGCTTACTGGGAAGTTGCTAAGAAGGATTTGTTTGGTATGATAAGACAACTAGGGATTCCACATTTCTTTGTTTCACTCTCAGCAGCAGAAACTAAATGGAAAAATTTGTTGATAACCCTGGGAAAGTTAGTAAACAAAAAAGAATATTCAACATCAGATATTGATGAAATGTCCTGGCAAGATAAGTGCCATCTAATTAATTCAGATCCGGTAACTTGTGTTAGGTATTTTGATTATAGAGTACAAAAATTCCTACACAGTGTAATGATGAGTCCTTTAGAACCAATTGGGAAGATACAGGATTATTTTTACCGGGTTGAATTTCAGCAAAGGGGCTCACCTCATATTCATATGGTAGTTTGGGTTGTTGATGGACCTGAGTTAGGAAAAGCAACATCTGAAGAAATAACATCATTTGTAGACAAGCATGTTACTTGTGCAAAAGATGAGACAATGACTGAATTAATCAATTATCAAACCCATCGACATGCACGTACATGTAGAAAGAAAGGTAATTCTGTTTGTCGATTCAATTTTCCAATTCCTCCTATGAGCAAGACCACTCTTTTGCAACCTATAGATTCAGAAACTGACGTTAAATTCATATCCACATGTAAAAAGAATTGTAATAAAATATTAGATAAACTTGATGAGATGAAATATGGCAGTGAAATATCTTTCGAAGAGTTTTTGGATGAGTTGAAATTGACTAATGAGGAATATTGTAATGCAGTAAGGTCTTCTTTGAAAAGAGCTAAATTATTTCTGAAAAGGAACCCTTCAGAAATAAGAATAAATTCCTACAATTCAATTATGTTGAAATGCTGGCAAGCCAATATAGATGTACAGTTTGTACTTGATCCATATTCTTGTGCTTCATACATAGTCTCATACATCAGTAAAGGTCAAAGAGGGATGTCCAATTTAATGTACAGGGCTTCCCAAGAAGCTAAAGAAAACAATATGGACTTGAAACACCAAATGCGTCATATTTCAAATCAGTTCTTAACACATGTTGAAGTTAGTGCCCAGGAAGCAGCTTACTTTGTATTACAATTGCCCATGCGAAGATCATCCCGTAGTTTTTTATTTCTTAACACTGGTCCTCCTAGCGAGCGTATAACTCTGTTGAAATCTCTTGCTAAACTTGAAGAAATGTCTAGTACCTCAACAAATGTTGAAGCAGACAATGTTGTTAAAAGATACCAGCGACGACCAAAGGAACTGCTAAAATTATGCCTGGCAGATTTTGCCTCCTGGTATGATGTATCTTATCCTAAAAAGAACAAGCCATGCAAATCTGATAAACTGAATGCATTGTCAGAATTACCAGAGGTAGATGACAATGACTGTTTGGAAGATGACCCCCAACATGAAAATGTAGAAGATCCACAGGAGGAAGAACCTTTAGTCTTGCTAGATTCGTTTGATCACATCCAAAGTTGCCCTGACAAGGAGATCTGTATGTCAGATGGTGGAATACTGAAAAAACGCAAGACTAAAAAAATACTGAAGTATGTTAGATTCAATAAAGATCATAACACTGAGAACTATTACCGTGAATTGATAATGTTATTCCATCCATGGGTAAATGAAGAGAGAGACATCCCTGATTCGTACAGTTTACTCAAACAATTGTATGCTCAGAATTCAGTATGGATTGAAAAACAGAAAAAACTATATGAGAGAAACCGAGGCTTGATTGAGCAGGTTGAAAGTTATAATGGAGATCAGAATAATTTTGATGACAATATGAATACAGAGTTTATGCCTGAAAATTTGCATGCAGAAGAAAATGATAGATCTGAAGGTTTAACTTTATCAGAAAAGTATGGCTGTTTTGATCCTGGGAGACCTGAACAATATGATGTCGGCCTTGATATAGGTATAACAAGAAAACAAATAGGTGATGATGACTGTTTGATGAAAATGCCCGAAAATTACTATAGGGAATTAGTAAGGAATTTAAACGATGAACAAAAAAGGTACTTCTACCATGTTATACATTGGTTTAAAACCAAAGATGAACCGGTGTACAACTTTTTGTCAGGTGGTGCAGGTGTTGGAAAATCAGTTTTGATAAGAGCAATTTATCAGGGCCTTCTAAGAATTTTGAACATGGCTCCAGGTTCTAATCCAGATGATGTTAAAGTTCTTCTATGTGCTCCAACAGGCAAAGCTGCTCATAACATTGGTGGTAATACTATCCATTCAACCTTTTGTATACCTGTCAGCAGAGGGTTTTCATACAAACCTTTAGCTATGGAACAACTCAATACCTACAGATTGAAATATAAAAATCTTAAAGTGGTTATAATTGATGAAATATCTATGGTAGGTTGTAAGATGTTTAATTTCATTAATGGTAGGCTTCAGGAAATAATGGGATACAATCGACAGTTCGGTGGAGTTAGTATAATTGCTGTTGGTGACTTGTATCAGTTGAAACCAGTGATGGACAGTTGGATATTTCACAACACTGCAACAGAATATGGAGATTTGGCAGCAAATTTATGGCAAGATAACTTTAGTTTGTATGAATTGAAAACAATAATGCGCCAAAAAGGAGATCTTGAGTTTGCTGAATTACTTAACAGGTTAAGAGACGGTCACCATACACATTCAGATATAGATACTCTAAAATCTAGATTAGTTGAAACAGAAACTGGTAGTTTATCTTCTATGCCACATCTATTTACTACTTGCGCAGAAGTTGACACATTCAATGAGTACGTTTTCTCACAAACTAGTTCAAAAAGTGACACAATTGAATGTATAGATTCAGTGACAGGTGACTTATCAGAAACATTACATGATGATGCTCTGAAGAGAGTACCAAATGATCCTAGTAAAACAATGGGTTTGTACAAAAACTTGAAAATTGCTGAAGGCCTGCAGATTGAAATTAATTTGAATATAAATATTGAAGATGGTTTAACCAATGGAGCTGCAGGAAAGGTTATGTTATTGGACTATAGAATTGTAAATTCAAATAGATGTAGTATTATATGGGTATTGTTTGATGACATGGGCATAGGAAAAGACCAGAGACGTCAGTTTCAATACTTGAGAAATGACCAAATTGACAAAACATGGACACCTATATTTGAAGTTACAAGGAAATTCCTTATAAACAACAATCAGTCATATCAAATACTTCGTCGTCAGTTTCCTATACGCTTGGCTGCTGCCAAAACCATTCATAAATCACAAGGATCAACTGTAAACAATTTAGTCGCCCATTTGGGAAGGAGGAAAAATGATCACATGCACTATGTAGCATTTAGCCGAGTTCGAAGTCTTGAAGGATTGCATATACTGCATCTCTCAGAAGATAAGATTTCTGTTAGCATTGATGTAACAGTTGAAATGGACAGAATGCGTTCAACAACCAAGGTGTTAAACTCTGTAATTGAACTTCCAGATCCACAGACTTGGTTAAACATACTTTGCCATAATGTACGATCATTGCACTTACATATCAAAGATGTAAAAGAGGAGAGTTACTTGAGTTCCTGTGACTTAATTGGCATAACTGAATCTCGGTTAAAACAAGAAGAGGCTGATTCTTGTGTTGCTATAACAGGTTTTGCCACACTATACAGACATGATTCTGTTAGTAACTCCTTGATTAGACCCCATCATGGCAGTGTTATTTATTCAAAGCATCAATTATCAAGTACATATAAAGGAAGACCTGGAGGCATTGAAATCACATCTGCTGTAATTGTTAAACAAAATACAAGAGCGAGTAATATTCTTGTACTGTCCTCCAAAAGTTTCAACTCTGAACAACTTCAGTATTATGATGCAGTCTGTTTCTTCCTTAATTGAAGAGAAAACAATTCTAATGGGAGACTTCAATGTTGACATTCAAAATAACTGCTCCCTGATAAATTTAATGAAAACCTATGGATTCAATCAGCTCATTGAAGAAGTCACTACAGATTACAATACTGCATTTGATTTAATCTTTGTGAACTTCATTGATAACAATGCTAAGTCAGGTGTTTTGGAATGTTATTATTCAGATCATAAACCAATTTTCATATGTTTACCAATGTAATAATGTGTTCCCAAGTGTAGTGTTTGATTTACTTCATTGAATTCATAATTGACAAAAACACATGCTCGCTGATGATATACATGTAATCATAATGTACTCAAATTTTTGAAATCATCAAGCAATTTAAAACACTGTTATTTCTAAGTTGTTAAATGTAATTGTTTATATTATTTTCTATTCTTGAATAGTTAGGAACATTTCTCATCTAAGGATCACTCAAAAAGTTTATAAATAGTTGTTATATCCTATACAATCTCATCTCCAGTTCCCAATCAAATCAGAACTTTTTACATGTACTTCAAAATTGTCTTAAATAATAAAATTCAATTATTTAATTGACACAAAACGATAACACATTGCAACCTAGTTCATTGGTAATTAATTAAGTTCCCATAATATAACAAAATTCCTTGCATTTAATCAATTATTAGAAAACAAAAACCTATCTGATTTGTTCCTTAAAACATCAACAAATAAACATTGATGACAAGAATTTGTAATTATTGATCCAGTGTGCATTACTTGTTGTGAAATTGCTCGATAGATACTGATGAAAAGATTGTTTATGAAAAAGATTAAAGATAATGAAACACAAGGATGCAACTATAAATAAAAAAAACTTCTTTTGTATATAATTTCTAAGTGGTATTATAAGTAACATAATACTAGATCCAATATACAAAATTGTCTTGGTATAACTGGTCAAAATATGGCCAGTTCTGAAACTGTTCCTGTCTGATTTAAATCAGGCTGTATATTTTGGTAAGTTACCATTATTTATCCAAATTATATATCCCTATATATAGTCAAGGGTGTATGAAAAGTAGATGATAAAAATATAAGACATCATTCATGCATTTCCTTATTGCTATATTCAAAATTGACTTGTATTCATATGTTTTACTGTCATGTTACTTGATAATTATCTTATTGCATATAATAGTTCATTGTTTTTGCTAACAAATCAATTTTTCTTTTCCAGAAAATGTTCACAATTGCCAAACTAAAGGAACAATCATCAAATTCCCCATATCGAGTTCCTATAAAAGTCCAGACTGTACATGTAGGAGCCACCAACACTTACATAAGAGATGGCCAAACAAAATCTAACACCACAATAGGCTTTGCTGACCAGACTGGTGCTATCAAGGGCCAGTGTTTTGATATGGCCAAGTTGAACACCATCAAACCAAACTCAACACTAATGATTAGGAACTATATCTATAGAGATCAGATGATAATCATTACTTCAGCAACCAAGGTATCCGTCACTGGTGGAGTTGGAGATGTAGCAGAGGAATACAAAACTCTGGCTGTTGAATTGGCTAAACCACCAGCACCTCCAGCAGTAGTGCCTATTGAATTAGCAAAAAAGACCACTCCAGATCAATTTGTCTCTATAAAAGGCAAAGTAATGAGAGTAAGTATGTCTTGTAACATATGATAATATTTTTTGTTAATACATGTAACATAGAAAATAAAAAAACATATATCTATATAAAAATGAACCTAAGAATACCTCAGTGTACAGCTACTCTAACACAATGAAAGAGACAAATGTCAGACTTGCAGTAGTTGGATAAAAAATAAGCATACAACATCAGCACTCCCATATACATGTATATATATATAAGAAATCTAATTTATATAAACTATTAGTTATACTATAAAGTGATAATCGGTAAACTTCCAAGTCAAAACACAGGATTCAATGAACTGCCATATTTGTTAAATCACATAAAAAGAGAGGAAAATAAGAAGATAATACAACATATCTGCATAAAAAATGGTAAAATAGTGCAAAGAAAAAATACATTTTAATACGACTGCAAAATTTGAAAAAAAATTCGTCGTACATTGCTATCACGTTGGCATTGTCGTCTGCATATTAATAAATCTGATTGTCATTTTCCAAACATAATGTAATCAATGATCAAATTTATATAGGTTGATGCCATAGTAGAGAGAGTAACACAGAGGACGCAGGAGACAATCAAACTTCGGCAGATATATGTGAAAGACTCCACAGCTGACGTAAAGATCAGTTTGTGGAGGCAATTGGCTGAAAACACAATAGAAGTGGGAAAAACAGTCAAAGTGACATTTCTTAAACTAAATTTGCACAAAGGAGAAATAAGCCTTCAGACAATACCACAAAGCACTCTTGAGGTAAATGTTCAATTATTTAAAATGCAATCAAAACTTAAACAACAATGTCTGTACAGTACCTGTATGCCCCACTTGCATGTATCTTTGCACCATACGTAGATCACAAAAAAAACTTAGTCCAATATTATTGCAAGATAAAATATGCATTGTTTATATATTTTAAAAGGACTGATATTGCATAATCAAAACAACATTCTTAACATTACAAATAGATGATAAATCAATAATTCAACCAAACTCAAATACCATTATAGACATGCGTTAAAATATCAGTTAAGAAGTAACTGGACTTCATAACATATTCTTTGCTAATAACTAAAGTTCCAAAAAGTTAAAATGAAATACTGGGATGTATGATAAAATATACTATAATTCATATATATTTCCTTTCTTTGAACAATTGATTAACATGCACAGTATAGGTCGCCAGAGATACAAAGATTCTAGTGATAAAGATTTTGAAATTAGATTGATGTGCTGTATTACCTGAAACACATGTTTACATGCGTCCCTTTTCCAAGTCACAATATATACATACACACCAATACGTTTGAAATTACAACATATCTTATGTTGACTACATCTGTAGAAACATGTGAAATTAAAAGTCTAATAAAATAACTTGCCAAGTAAAAGATGCATAAGATATAAAATGAATATCTAATTTAAATCATTTATTTTGTAGTTTGTATCAGAACAGCACAGTGTAACCGTAGATGGTTTCTACAAAGAGGATGAGACTTTCTTTCTGGTCTGCAAGCATGAAGGAGATATCTTCTCAGATTACAAATGCCCTATTGCAGCTCTACAAGATATAGTTGCAGAAGATGAAGAAATAGAAGCTGTTATTGAAGGAATGATTCCTTTCACTGCACACATAGTTGTATCAACAAACAATACAGTTTCATCTGTATCCATTGACATGTAACTTGAATGAAAATAACATCAAATTATAAATGACTATAAATTTTTAGACAGACTTGAAATTCCAAACAAAATGAATTTTATTGCCAAATTACTGAATTAAAATGTTGCTAAACTTTAAATCAACATTAACCTAGATTTATTTTCAATTATCATATGTATCACAAATCACTATAAAGACAAATTTATCATTATAAATAAAGACAATACCTTTTGAAAATTTGCTTTTTTACATTATAGAAATTTTCATCTCATCACAATTTGTTGCTTAATTATTTCTTCTCAATCAAATTAATTTTTTATGTCAATTTGAGTGCATACAAAGTTTATAAATATTAAGTGCACATAATCTTCAGATTGTTGGTTAAATATTCTCTGATGTAAATAATATGTATTGTTGTCTAGTTTGTTGAAAGCAGATGTTAATAATTACGTGCCAATTGTTAAGTTTTGATATACAATCTATATCCATGTGTTGCCAAATATATATATGTTATAAAGATATGATGTGCATTCATAATGTTCAAAAAGACATTGTTATGTATGAAGATATGACAATGCTACCTCAAATCAAAAGCCTGAATTATCACATGAATTGTTTACATTCATACTCAGGAACTTAAGTTTTATATATATATATATATATATGTCAATTCTACTCATGTATTCACAATTTATTGATATGATATTTCAAATGCAAATCATCATTATCACCATGATATAGTTTCATATCAATTTGAATGAAAACACTCCATGACATTTGTCTCATTCACAAAAGTAAACAAAAAGTTATACAACAAATTTTTGATGTACATAATGTGATAGGTTATGCAATGTATATATTTAAGTATCATTCAGTGAATTGAAATGGGTGCATCTTCTTAAAATTAATGGTTCATATCTATGAAGGGCATATTCATTACAAAATTTGATAAATTTCTTTTACGTATGATGATATTTATAATAAATACAATAAAGCAATTAGTATGCAAAGCTCCCGTCCATGTTTTATGATCTCATTATATAAATTATTTATTACCATGTTTAGTAGTGAATCTTCCATTTTTTCATGTGATCTCTTTTTATTATATTATTTATTATAACTTTTATTATACAGTATGAAGTTTTGTAAATGGTGCATGATAACTTGTTGAGTTGTTTAATCAGTCATAACTTGTTAAAAAGATAAGTGATTTATACCCTTATCCTAACTTATAAACCAGTTACTTTACATATAATAGCATAGTTGTATTATGGTGCTACACTTTTAACAACATTCCATCCAATTAATGTGATCTTTTGATACATTATTTTTAATGTATTGTTGTATTTTTTGAAATTTTATTAATGATATAATATAACTTGTTGATGTTGAAATGTATATAATGATGGTGCAATAGTATAAAATAATAGTATTAAGGTGCTTTTGTACATAATGTATATTTATTGGTGCAATTCTCTAAACTCATGTCTCAACTGAACTTAAATAATGCAATGGAGCAAAAAAACTATAACTATCTATTCATTTTCAGTTTATCTCTTAGTATACAATAAATGATTCAAAGTTAACTTCTGATTATATACTCAGTGCTAAATTGAAAAGACCAGACATGTTTTAAATCGATTATTATAACGTTCTTATGTTGACACCTTTAACCCAGGAATATTTGTGCTCTGTCTACCAAGTATAACCACAGCCAACACAACTTTCTTGTGATATTACAATCAAAAATAGAAAAACATACAACCATTAATATCAGAAGGCTAAATAAAAAAAGAAAACTTCAACTTCTCTCTCCAGCATTCATATTTACAGCAAATCTCTTGACAAAACATGATAGACATATTGTGAAGTATTCATTATTTTATTGCAAAGTCTTTAATCAAAACATAAAGAGACCAGCTGCAAATTATAGCTGATGGAAAATATGAAATATTATCATTTAAAATGTTCCGTCTCTGATGACTCTGTAAATGAATAATATGGTTTCTATACCAAATCATATACACTTACTTGATGTTTAAACAAACTGTTAGAGGCAAATATAACATATCTATGCATGTATTATAAATGAAACTACAATAATAACTTTGATTCATGAAATCCTTAAAAATATTCACTTTTGAGTTCTTACAAATCTTGTAATTGATACTGATTGGTTTATTTTAATACAATAAATGTTTCAATATCTATAGTTTTGATATTTGTTATATATAAGAATATCAGGCATTCTTGAAATCTATATCAAACCTAAAATTGACAGTAAAAGTGCTACTTGAAATTTCCACCAACAATACACACATCAAATAATATCAACTCTATATATGAACTGATATGCTGAATAAACCAAATAAACATACTTCAAAACAAAATAAAAAATGAAATCATATGAACCCCTATATTTTAAAACCATATTGTAATAAAGTTAATATTCTCATACAAGTGTTGTAATGTATAATGTCTCCAATTCTTGTTCTTGCAAATCCTCTGAAACAACACAGCATAATTTTTGACTCGTATATAATAAAGACACTCTATATAGATATGCATATCAACAGAAAAATATGATTCATTCATATCTTTTTTCAAACTTGACACAAACAAAAGCAAGACACCGGTATGCTGTTTATTTCAGACAAGTCAAAAATCAAGACATGCGTTTGCTATTGCTAGTAACAGCAGCATCAGCAAAGTTATTAGTTTGTATTCAGACCTAGTAAATGTTGAATAACAAGTTACAGGCCAATGACACTTGGTATGCAATTATATTCTTGTTGCATTACACCTCCATGAAGATTACTTGGATATGGGCTGGCCCCCTCAGTCATGGTATATTTACTGTGCAACTTTTGCTTAGTACAGAGGTATTATTTAGTGTTCAGGTCGCTTAATGGAAAACTGATATTAGAAAGTAACTTAGTACAGAGGTATTAGTTTGCGATGAGGTCAGTAATAGGAGAACTGATATTAGAAGGTCACTTAGTACAGAGGTATTAGTTTGTGATTAGGTCAGTTAATGGATAACTGATAGTAGAAAGTCACTTAGTACAGCAGTATTAGTTGGTGATTAGGTCAGTTAATTGAGAACTGATAGTAAAAGGTAACTTAGTACAGAGCTATTAGTTTGTGATTAGGTCAGTTAATGGACAACTGATAGTAGAAGATCACTAAGTACAGCGGTATTAGTTTGTGATTAGGTCAGTTAATGGAGAACTGATAGTAAAAGGTCACTTAGTACACGGGTATCAGTTAGTGATTAGGTTAATTTATGGAGAACTGATAATAAAAGGTCACTTAGTACAGAGCTATTAGTTTGTGATTAGTTCAGTTAATGGACAACTGATAGTAAAAGATCACTAAGTACAGCAGTATTAGTTTGTGATTAGGTCAGTTAATGGAGAACTGATAGTAAAAGGTCACATAGTACACAGGTATTAGTTTGTGATTAGGTCAATTTATGGAGAACTGATAGTAAAAGGTCACTTAGTACAGCGGTATTAGTTTTTAATTAGATCAGTTATTGGAGAACTGACATTTGGTATGCTAATGTAATAGCATGAACACATCTCCTTCCCATAGAGAATATTAGGCCCTAAATGATCAATTCTCTTTGATACTTTAGTTTAATTTCCTCAGACAAGTTAGTAATCAAGTCAGTTCAAAAAGGGAACTGTTTGTGATAGGTCAATGTTAATGGTCATGGAGAAAAATAGGCCTTGCCCTCTAAATCATGGTATCTTGACTAAAACATTTGCATAGTTAATATAATGTTGTTATTGTGTGATTAGATCACTTTCAATGGAACTGCTCATGTTAACTCGATGATCTTTGGTATGCAAATTTAATGAGGCATCTACAAGTCTCATTTTCATGGATGTTTATTAGCCCCATGCCATTTTCATGATTATGGTTCATTGACTGACACTTTGCATAGGCAAATCCAGTGCCCCCCCTTTCATGGGAAAAATTTGGTTGATTATATAGGAATCACTGGAGCGGCCCCCCCCACCCCCCTTAGGAAAAGTTCTGGATCCGCCACTGCTTTGCAAAGTTTATAAATTTGTTAATACCATGATTCAAATAAGAATAAAAGATGAAATGTCTTTACAACCATCATTTGATACAAAAATAATAAAAAATGTCATCGGCCGTCTTTTCCCTCAGAGCTTTCAGCTCTTTGATTAATTAATCTGCACAACCAGGTGAACCTAATCAACTGACTTTGAACATGGAAATTTCGTGCGAACCGGTTGATTTTTCAGTCAAACCCCTGTGATTGATCCTTTCCGGATCCGGGAATTCTCTTTTTCCTATTTCGGGATGTCAGTGTTTTAAATTTCTTTAAATTCGGGACCTCTGTATTCAGTCATGTTTTTAAGTCAGGTATTTAAGGATGAAGACCCATCCAACCCCCACCCCAGCCTCGTCACTAAAAAATTCATAAATATGCAGCTTATTTCTGGAGTTTATATAGGCTCTCCCATTTGAAAGGTTAACTCGTGAACCATATTTTAGCACTTTACCTAATAATATATAAAGTGACACCCTCGTCCCCCCCCCCCCCCCCCCCCCTTTTATTTTTTTTTTCAGAAAACGAAGTCGAAGGTGTCAAGACAGGTGCAATTTTATAAATGCGGTTATTCAATTTCCGAGGCCAGCCATTCCTATTTTGAAAAGGCAGTATTAACAACGTATCAAAACCATATATCCCCAAGTGGGAGTGCTCCGATATATAACGGAGGAATCTACCTGAACAGAACAGAACAGAACAACGATAGAACTTATAAAATATACTAAAATTTATAGGGAAAACGGTAGTATTTAATTTTCCCAGCATTAGGTTGGCCTTTTGTGTACCCAAGGCAGGTGAAGGAAGTCAAATTAGGAGCGCTGTGATTGGATGTAAAGGTACAATATATTTTTTATTTATCTATGAATAACTGCAGTGTGTATATTTACAATATAAATTTTGAAACCTATTGAAATATTTTCAAGAGAATTAATCGAAACGACTTGCAAAATTTCATAAATTTGGTGCAAAACGACGGTGGGCATGGATAACATAAACAAGCTCCGTTGGAAGTTGGTCATGATACTATTTGGCTTTAATTTTTAAAACACAATAATAAAGTACTAACACAACATATAACTGTTTTATCCAGGTTTTTATCTTAAAAAGTGGTAAATTTAGAAAATGTTAATATTGTCGCCTATGGCAGAATAAATAGTACCGTTTTCCCTATACTGAAGATAGCAAGGGAAATCAAAGTCACTGAGACTGCAATTCTTTTATACTATTTTGAAGCTTTTGATTAGTACATTTGATTTTTATCACAAAGAATAGAAATTTTTCACTGAGAACAGAATAGTAGTTGAATCAACTTTTAAAATCATTGTTTTATACAAAATACAATTTATAAATTTTACTCATTAAAGGTAGCACTTGACTTGTTCTAGAAATACTTAATACAAATGTACATTTTACCGTATGGTAATAAATATGTGTAACAATTTATTTGCGATAATGTAAGAGGCATTTTGAGTTATCTTACAAAGTATGTCTATCCTGTTACCATTTTTGTCCCTCCTGAGGCCCCTCATGGGGGGGGGGGGGGGGTCCTAGTAATCACATAATCACCATTTTTTTGCCAATATAATCACATAATCATTAAATATTTGCTTATCTTTAGTAATCAAATAATCATAAACTAAAAATACAGTCCTAGGTAATCAAATAATCATGAAATATTTGGCTTAATAATCAAATAATCATTAAAAAAACGGCCAAGTAATCACATAATCAAAAACCCCATGAGGGCCCTCCCTCCTGTTACCACTGTCTTTGTAACAGGAAGGACAGTAACAGGATGGAAAAATTAGTACATAACTTAAATTGGTTTTAAAATAGTCGCTCCCTAATAACTGATGTAGTGTTTTTATACTTCCGGCCCATGCCTAAGTTACGGTAACAAGCGTTTCATTAGTCTTATGCAATTAAAAATTATCTATCAACTGGTAACATGAGAGACATTATAAAAAGGTACGCATACATCAATACCTACCGATCTTCGGATTCTGATGACCAAAATCCTTCCACATAAAAAATTTCACCATGTCGTTACGTCTTGTATCCACGCCTACGACGTCACCATAAAAACCCGCCGTTATTTGAGGGAGAAACTAGTTTTATTTCGTAAACAAATAAATAGTAACAGGAAGGACAAATATTGATGAACAGACATTCCAGTGACTGTGGAATAAAATTTGTCATGATTCGAAACATGGAAAGTTATTTATTTTCAATTATGATGTTACTAAATAAAGAAAAATCATTCTGTTTACCTTTAAAGACAGTTTTATGTACAGATAATTTGAATGCAAATGTTATTTATCAAAAATGAACGCATGGAAATTGGCGAATTTTCATACTTCAACGAATATAAAAAAGATATGAAACTTTTTGCACACTAATATTTGCATGTACTATCTTGCACAATATGTAAACTCTTATGTTAAATTAAAAAAATATGTCAAACTTACAAATAAAACAGACAATAGGCAATAACCGAAAAATGTACATTTTTTTGAAATGACTGATTTATTTTGTTCTATTCTTTTTCTCTTGTCATATTGATACACTGTTTCTTCTTGTTCTATTGTTTCTATAGACCACCGGCGTAGTGATCGGATGTGTGATATGGCTTCTGCTGCTGTCATATTATGCTTCTCTACAAAATAGCATGCTACAACTGTCCCTGTTCGACCTATACCATGTTGACAATGTATACCCACTGCCTGAAAATTATCGACATATAAAACGCATAAAATTACATATACAATCTAAAAAAAATCAGCAACGTCGAGACTTGAAAATAATTATTATGTTAACCCTCTTTTGACATGTTTGATCCGCCACTGATGGTTGACTGGCGGCGACCTCGTTCTAAAGGTTTTGAAAAAGAATGCCTTTATTGTTTGCAATTGTTTGCACCTGTCCTAAGTCAGGCAGCTGGTGGTCATTGGTTGTCGTTTGTTCATTTACTTTATACGTGTTTCTCGTTTCTCGTTTTTTTTATAAAGATTAGACAATTGGTTTTCCGTTTAAATGGTTTGCTGTTCGGTGTGAGCCTAGGCTCCGAGTTGAAGACCGTACCTTGACCTATATAATGGTTTACTTTTATGAATTGTAACTTGGATGGAGAGTTGTCTCATTGGCACTCATACCACATCTTCCTGTATCTATGTAAAATTTTATCTTCTTTATCAATTCCCAGATAAAACTGTAAGTAACTATACCTTTCCCTGTTCGTATGCCGTGTTGATAAAATCTATAGATTCTTGGATTTGATCTAAAGATGGGGGTGAAAATTCTTCAACTTTGCAGTGAAGATGATTCATATCTGAAATAGAAACATGTGAAGAAGAAAAAATGATGGGAAACTGGTAAGATCTGGTAAGCTTACACAATACACGATTAAGATAGTAGATTAGTATCAACATTTCAGAAAGAGAATTATAAGTATTACATACTTTGAGACTTTAAGTTCGTCAATTGTAAAACCAGTAATAAACACATTCCAACAGTTACATGTATTTTTCACGGGACTTTTGTTTCACAAACAATCACATAAACCAGTAAAGTTTATGATTTGATACACAACCCTAATAAAATAAATGGTTATATTCACATCAGTAAAACTTGACTATAGTAATTATGTGAACGCTATTTCTTCTTTCTTTCTATGGTCGGGTTGTTGTCTCTTTGACACATTCCTCATTTCCATTCTCAATTTTACTATTCACAATGACCAATCAAATACGTAATTTAAAGTAAGAACCTTTTGAATATTCGTGAACTCAATATAAAAAGTAAAGTGTAGATTTGATTTAAATAATAATATTCCTTTATCAAAATTCTAGAGTTAAACGTTAATAGTAAATACAATTAATTAAAGAACTTTAAAGATATTTTTACTATTATTTCATAGGCTAAAAATGACACTACTACAGTAAGAAGAGTGTTTTCAATATTGATACAGATAAAATATATGCATTACATTCCTTTTTATGGATTTAAAAGTGGACAAACAAGCTTTCAACACTTTTAGTTACCAGTGAAGTTTCCTTTTGAGCTGTGATTTAACGGTGCTTTCTTTTAAGTTTTGATTTGCTTTAAGTATTTCTTATTTCTGTGAATAACTGAAGTTTTCCCTTAAAGTGATTTGACGGTGCTTTCTTTTAAGTTTTAATTTGCTTTAAGTATTTCTTATAGCTGTGAGTTCCTGGCGTCTTCCATTCAAGTTGTGAGTTTGTTAATACGTTTACATTATTCATGCTTTGAAAACTGTAAAATCCTATCGCCGTACGTACTATTCTAAAAACAAAATCTAAAAACGTAAGAGTAACCTTTGAAATCAGTTACGGGGGTTGTATTTGGTATGTTAGAGGATCTTAGAGTAACCTTTGAATTCAGTTACGAGAAGTTGTCTGAAGTATGTTAGAGTTTCCATTGAACTCAGTGGCCCGAGGTTGTCTATAGTAAGTTAGAGTTACCTTTGAAATCAGTTACCGGAGGTTGACTGTAGTATGTTAGAGATATAAGGTAGGTGACATTGTTGTCCAGTAGGTATTGAATGTTTTCCTTCGATCTTGGAAGACCCATGGCACACAGTTTACCATCAACAACCCATGAAAAATTCGGTGGTTCATGTAAATAATCCATTTCACCCTGGAAAACAAACATAACACTGTTTTATAATCTGTTCTCTATTCATTTGCCAGCACACCTCTTGTGACATGAACTTAAGCTTAAATAGCGAATTCTTTAAACTTTTTGTTGTCTATACGTTATGCGCCTTTCTTGTCACAAGTGGTAATTTCTATTTTAAAATCTTATAAACCCTTGGAATATAAACAAACGTCCGTGACTTTACATATTCGGTAATGAGATCGTGCCGTAATATGACACAATAGAGCAATAATTAATGCAAGAATTCTTACTGGAACTTACATCCTTCAAGCAAATAAGCCAAAATTCCACATAGAAAATGCTGACTCAATCTGTCCCGTTTGTAGGATTGAAGAAGAAAACCTTATCCACTTCATTACAAGATGTGCTGTCCTTAGAGGTTTCCGAATAATGCAGTCCTTAGAGGTTTCCGAATAAAACACTATGGAACCATCAAGCAAGAGATAGTGAACAAAATTAGAAGCATTCAGTGGAATAGCGAGTTCCGTGATAGAGACATTGAATGCCATGCAGTTGATAACAGACCGCAGGAAACTTACTGGAGAATATCTACCTTATGATGTAGAGCTTATGAACAATATAGAGTCAACATTTCGTAAAATGTGCTATGATATGCATGTGAAGCGTCTGAACGCAATGAACATAGATTAATAAAAGTGAATGTGTGTGTACTCAGTCACAATGATTAACCATAGTGACTAATCAATAGCTATCGTTTATATATCATCTTTGTGCTTGGACTTTAGCATGCTTAACTATAATTGAAATTGGCAGAAAAAGAAATATTGGAGTTTTTAATAAATGCATTTAAGCAAAAATCCTTTTTCTATACATCGAAGAATAATGCAATGTTACGCTCAAACGGACATGTATTTAATATCCCCGATTACCGAAAGGTATTTACAGTATAACCTGTATACACAGCTACTTTAGAACAAGTAATCTAGCTTTGTAAATGTACAATTTATATACAGCTTTACAGATGAGCACTTGTTGTGCATCTTTGGAACTGTTCATCAAGATTACTTGTACAACAGTAGCTGTGTAATCCGACACCTGAGTATTCCAACATCCTGCTTTAACACATATTGGCCTTGAATGTTTGTCCCTAATATTTTATTAACTATGTAATTTTGCATTAAGGTATCGCAGATCAAATTTATTATAGTGTGTTAATTTAAATAAAAACGAGAAACGAGAAACAGGTATAAATAACATAAACAAACGACAACTAATGTACATCAGATTCCTGACTTAGGACAAATGCAAAAATTTGCAGCGGAATTGAACGTTTTAATTGTACCAAACCGATTTTATAATACTGTGTGTACTTATAACTATGTTATTATCATTTTGAGGACTCTCAGGAAGATTAGTTTTAACTAAAGGGATCATCCACTTGAAATAAAGATTATTTATTTATTTTATTTATTTATTTTATTCTAGCAGCGGCAAGCCAAGCCACGCAGATTAAACCATTCAACAATGCGATAGTTATAATAGATATAGGAAGATGTGGTGTGAGTGCCAATGAGATAACTCTCCATCCAAATGACAATTTAAAAAAGTAAACCATTATAGGTTAATGCTCAGCCTTCAACACGGAGCCTCGGCTCACACCGAACAACAAGCAATAAAGGGTCCCAACATTACTAGTGTAAAACCATTCAAACGGGAAAACCAACGGTCTGATCTATAAAAAAAAAATGAGAAATGAAAAACACGTGTAATAACATAGTTATAAGTACACACAGAATTATAAAGTTATATTATACACAATATACAATTGTATTGAAATAATAATGATAAGGCATATTAATTTCAAGTGCACAATTGATGAAACATTTGTAACATTTGTAACATTTTGTTTTAAAAGATACAAGTGTATCACTCACTTTGATTTCATTTGGTAAACTGTTCCATATTTGAGAACCTGATTATGTAAATGTTTTCTTTAAAAAAATTGTTTTTGGTTTTGGAAGATTTAATAGTTTTTCATCAGCTGAACGTAAGTTATAGTTTTGATTATTAATAAAATGAAAATTTTGTTCTAAATAGTTAGGAACCATACCATAAATTGATTTAAATACAAGTATTAACAGTAGCAAATATTAGTGTCCTTGTCTTGTTATGTTGTGCTGATTACAAAACCGTTTATATGAACACTTTTTAGCTTTTAAAGATTTCAGTCTGAATTTTTTAGTCTCACGGTATATATTAACATGTAAAACAGTGCATAGTTTTATGATAAGAAGTTTTGAAATAACATTCTATGTGGAATATTTTAAAATAGATTATATTGTGCCGTGTAACATAAGCCTAAAATTTATATTGTATTTGTGCTGTGTAATATATCCAACTATTTCTTAAAATCCGTTAGGATGTGCTCCTCATTAGCAGGAGGAAGATACAGTGAAGAAGAAGATGCAATCCGAGATTACGACTTAGATTTACCGTCTTCGGTATAGTTTTTAGTTTGCTTCATATCAAACGCGGAGAAGATTGTGAATTTTGTTTTGTTTACAAAAATGGAGGAAAATGTGAAATCAGTTCAAAAAGGATTTTTAATGCTAATTTCAAGCTAATTATGATATCTTTTCGGAACTTGGAATAATCAACAACAAGGTTTTTTACTATTGCATATTTTTTCAAAGATTTGTGACGTGTTGCTGTCATTTTGCTTTCGTTGATTTTAATCTTGTGCTATGCTCGGACATGTTTTTGTTTACCTTTAAAATCTGTTAACTGTTGAAAACTAGTACTAGTATAACTTTTTAACATTAACCAAAACATTGTAGCACTTTTGCTAGATTTCTCAGTTTTCCACAATCTGCAAAACCTCAGTAAAACCCAGAAGATGAATGTCGAGTCACTGACTAGAGACCACAGGCACTTGTCTCAGAATTTTTTTTCCTATATACCTTATTATAACACAAGGTACTTAACTTGCATTTTAGAAAAATGTTAGGTGGTGACGAAGTTCCGTTATATGCCGCTTTATAGGCTGTCAACCTCACTAAAGCTTGTTATATCCACGGGGGGGTCTCTTCCTATATAAAGGTATATACATATGTGCCGCTGGAATGGGTCCCTTTTTTGATCCGTCAAATATATCAATGGGGTGCAATTTTACCGAGGAAATTAATCAATAGGTAGTAATTGACCGATTGTGGGTACTATTTGAGCTGATAAATATATGAATGGGTTATGATTTCGCTGTGAAATATATGTATAGGTAGGGATTTCACAATTATTCAATATATGAATGGGGGGTGTTTTTAAAATCCCAGCTGCACACCTGTACCCAAAATCCCATGTTGAGACCCCCCTGTGGTTATATCGTAAATCTAAATTGATTTATCTATACAATGGTGTATAACATGCCTACATTTGTTGTCGGAATCATCCGTAGCAATCCTACCAAAGTATGTCAATCGTAACAATTTTGCAAACCGCTGAAGAATTGGCAATAAACGACCGCAGTAAATGATTTATTATAATAATTGTTGTAAAAAAAACTGTTAGTTTTCGTATGAATAGAACTTATCATACAGTTAGTAAAAATGCATGATATACCGTGAAAAAATCTAACAAGTGTCGTTTGTGGTATGTCTAAGTTACAAATTTTCCCATGACGTCAATTATGTCTTGCATACTCTCTCTTGACTTTACGTATGAAATGAAACAAGATCAGATAACTCCGAGAATCATTTAGACTTTCCCATAGAATTGACCAATCGGAAACCGAGATATACAAGGAGCATGACACGTTTATTGCCAATTCTTCAGCGGTTTGCAAAATTATAACGATTGACATACTTTGGTAGGATTGCTACGGATGATTCCGACAATAAATGTAGGCATGTTATACACCATTGTAAAGATAAATCAATTTAGATTTACGACAAAACAGGCTTTAGTGGGATTAACAGCATATAAAGCGGCATATAACGGAACTTCGTCACCACCCAACATTGTTCTAAAATGCAAGTTAAGTACCTTGTGTTATAATAAGGTATACAGGAATTTTTTTTCTGAGACAAGTGCCTGTGCTAGAGACTTCTGTTACAAAATACATATCTGCCGCTTACAGCTTCTAAAGAACTTAGAAAACAAGTGAAATTCAAATGGAAGTATGTGAATTCTAGGACTGATTAATATAGACAATGTACTCTAGTAACTTTTGTACCTAATCAATTTTTATTTTTTTACTTATGATGGACAAGTTGAGTTTTAGATTTTATGCCTCCAAACATGTACATTTGTACATTTTTCTAATCCTGTGAATATTTTTCCATCCCCATTTTATTGTATTTTTATCTCTTAACCACGTTAACCTCTCCACCATATGTACAGAGCACGTCTACTGGCCCTTTTTTACATTATTTATTTTATCGATTATTTTTACCTTTGTCTTTGGTCCTTTTTTTTTTTTTTACTTTTTAACCCTATTGTAATTAACTTTTAAAAATATAAAATAAATCTTTGATTTACCCACTACTGTAAATACTCCTGATTACCCATTGCGGGGTGTTCCTTAGATAGGAAGCTAATACAAAAGAAAGAAAGAAAGTATAACAGTTTCAAGAAAGTGAACAAGCTAACAGTACTCACACTCATCTAATATTAGGCTTAGAGTTAATTTAAATAAAGAGTAATCATTAAAATGAGACAAATGATACCTGTTGAGCTCCAGAAGGTTTCAAGTGATCAGGGATCATCCTTTATATCATGTGATCAATGATCAATCATGATATCAGATATGTTTGTTTAACTTATTATCCCACTTTAAGGAAATCCCATATTTATATGTTTTATAATGAGTGAGAATGGGATATCTTGGATATCAACTTGAGTAAATCATCTCAATTATAGTAAAAAAAAAATCGGGAAAATCGTTAACTTTTTTTTGTTACTTTTTTTAATTCCAGAAGGCAGAAATCTACTTCCTTCTTCCAGTATTGTTGTCATGAGACTTTGAGTAGTCTAATATAATATAGAAACTCAAGGAACACAATACCAATTTCATTTTTAATAATCTTTGTCTTCGATATGAATAAATGTTACCTGATGATCGCGTTTCTTTTTTACACTGAACATGATGTCCTAACTTAAAGGACGTCACAAGCATATTATATATAATTAAAGGATCTTCTTTTAAAGTAATGAGATTTGATTTCAAGGGATAACCAGTTTCACAAGTTGACTTCATACAAATGTATGTGATTAAAATGGCTGTATTGGCCCCTGCTTATCAGGTTGTACTACATGTATATATATGTTAGCGGCAATAAGTAAAATTAAGCTTAAATCCTAGGCAATAAGCTAACGCCTAGCCATTAAGTTATTGCCTGAAATTTTCAGGCATTAAGCTTATTGCCTGAAATCTGATGATGACTGTTGCCGAACATAAATTTAGGCAATAAGTAAACTCTGGAATTTATGCATACATGTATTGGGTGATTTATTTTTGATATAGAGTCGCTTTTTAATTATATTTCTAATTCTACATTTATAAATATATATACATTCATTTGACGGATTTTCAAATTAAGTAAGTTTATTAAGTAATTTTTGAAGTTGAAAAACAGAACTAACTCATACTTTTTTCATGTTTGTGTGGTATTACTAAGCATCAAAAAGACTTTAAAAAAAGTAATTATATCCAATTGAAAAAGGGGGGGGGATTCTATAGAATGATTATAATTATATTTATTTGAACATTTGTACACTTCATTAGTTGGGCTGGTTTGAACTGGTTAAAAGTAGACCAAATTAAGATATGATTTTTTTTATCACACCATTTTCTATTTTTTTTTATTGGATAAGTAAATTGTCTTTGTTCCACAATTTGTGATAACAAAATGATTTTTGAACACACATTTCTATCAAGTTTTTATATTACTTGATTATTATTTGATGCATTTAATCATGATAAATAACATATGTTATTAGTGAATTTATTTCTGGTCTTTTGTGGAGATTTGTCATATTCATGATATTGGCAATCATGCCACATCTTCTCTTTTATATTTAGGATGACACCGAGCTCTGTACTTTTGAATCGTTAAAATCAGTGAAAAATTTGATTTTTTTCTTCTGCTCATTTTCAAACTTATGTTATTTACAGTAATAAAATGAAATAGTTGAAGTGTTCAGTATTTATATGAAAGATGCACAAATTTTCCTATGGACTTTTAAGTATGAAACCGTGACGCTTCGAATTCAGGTCCCTCAAAGCGTAAAATGATTTTACCGATTATATATTTAATTTTAACTATTTACAATTATTTTTTTTCGAATCTTATATAAAACGTAGTTATAGTTTTTTTACTCATATTTCGTTTTAAAGAGTTTAGATCTTCAATTATAATATAAAAATTATTTATAACCTTTCATTTAAAACTAATGATTAACTTCTAATGATTAATTGGTTTATGAATTAAAGTTTTTGGTTGAATTTTATACAATATTTCATTTTTTTTTCATTTGCTATTTTCTTTTACGCCAATACTAAGAACTACCCAGCTAATATAATCCTCAGATAGCTTCAATGTGCAGCATGCTGAGAAATGTCGTAAGTCAATCCTGACTATATCATATTTTCTGTCTTAAGAATATCTTATAGGACGAATTTTAGGACAGTGTCGATAAACAGGCAACAGTTATCATAATGTTATTATGTAACAAATGTATTTTAATTTAAATGAATAAATGTCTTTTATTTACTCGCATTTACATTTTAGGCATTAAGCTTAATGCCTGCACACATTTTTCAGGATTTAAGCTTAAATCCTAGGATTTAAGACTAATGCCTTACATCATTTAGGCAATAGACTTCCTGCCTAGGCGTTAGCTTATTGCCTACGATTTTAGCTTAATGCCTGATTTCACTTATTGCCGCTAACATATACATTACGAAAGCGAAAGCAAATTTACACATCTAACATTGTTGAGTTGATGTTTTGACGAGTTGTATATATATACATTATGATTATGATGATACATATAAACATATATACATAAAAAACATAAATGAGATTTAAGTTTTTGAAATTTTTCTACACTACCAAAGTATGTCAATTGTAATAATTTTGCAAACTGCTGAAGAATTGGCAATAAACGCGTCATGTTTCCTTGTATGTCTCAGTTTTCTATTGGTCAATTCAATGGGAAAGTCTTAATGATTCTCTGAGTTATCTGATCTTGTTTCATTTCATATGTAAAGTCAAGAGAGAGACTGCATGACATTGACTTCATGGGAAAAATTGTAACTTATTACTAATATTAGACATACCAAAAACAACACTTGTTAGATTTTTTCACGGTATATTATACATGTTATACCATTTTACTAACTGTATGATAAGTTCTATTAAAAAAAAACTTCTATTCATACGAAAACTAACATTTTTTTTCTTTCTGAAACAATTTTTATAATTAATCATTTACTGCAAAACTTGAATTGCCAGTTTTGTGTAGGTTGACATCATTACGTTTGACATACTTGGGTAGGATTGCTATGGATGATTCTGACAACAGTAGGCGCCATGTGTTATACACCATTGTGAAGTCACAGTCTTCACGATGAACTTTTTAATCTACAGGCCCAGAGCTGAATTTTTGAAAATTTTTAGTTGGATTCTGTTGGCCTGTAGATATAATTATTACAGGCCCAAGAGTACATGTATTTACTTCATATTTTGATTTTGTGTAATAAACTTATTGAAAATAATGTCTGAATTTTTTTACTTTAAAAAAAACCACACAAATTCTGACAGATGTTTTGTTAGGTCTTTAAAGTAAACTAAGAAAATACAAAAACATAATTAAATATAAACTTGATGTTGTATTTACCTGAATGTGACATAAAGTTGTGCTGCCAAAATATTTTTTTCCCACTTTATATAAAAATGATGAGACGTGGTATTATTGCCAATTAGCTAGACAACTATATCCACCAAAGACCAAATTTAAATGACGTGGACTGGTCTGTGGATATATAAGCATGATAAATATAACATGATGACAATTCTTAAAAAGTCCAATTTAATTACAATGTACATTTAAAAGGTTTCTATAGAAGTGCGCCTATGCATATAATTTTTCATTATAACAGATTGCCAAGATTTAGAAAAGTTCTTTTTATTAAGTTAAAATCAATAAAGAATTGAAATACATGTATGATTAACAATAAATTCCTATTTTCTGAAAATTCTAAATATTCTATT
Organism: Mytilus edulis; assembly: GCF_963676685.1. Lineage (NCBI taxonomy): Eukaryota > Metazoa > Mollusca > Bivalvia > Mytilida > Mytilidae > Mytilus > Mytilus edulis. The sequence goes on from NC_092344.1 coordinate 124,019,477, forward strand.
AATAAACCCAAACATAAAGTATGTATGTACTAAAGGACAATCCCTTCTTTAGTAGTAAGATCTTCGATTAAATTCCATGTTGAACAAAAGTTTAAATGGCCAGCTGAAAACTTTGTTTAGATATTTGCCCCTATATTGTCATTAAGATTGACACCAAAATAGACATTTTTTGAAAGTCATTCATAACTCTACATAGACAATTATCCCAACATTTTGAATTTGATATGTAAAATATTGGAAATTCATAGTGGAGTTCCCAGATTTATTGGATAAACAATGGGGTTATGTTTTAACAACACTTGAATAAAACATGTAATAATTCCTAATAAACAAAGGTACATGTAAATACATGCAAAATATATACTGATAAACTTGTGGATTTTTTTTATTCAAAACAAAACTTGTGTAAATTTTTATTCCAAGCATGTTTAGTCTATTCTCAACATTTGTACACAGTGTTCAACTATGCAATAAAAGTGCAATTCTATTCAGTGACAGACTGTTAAACTTAAATGTTTTTCAGTAAACTTCTATATCATGTATTTATCATAAAATTGTATAAATAACTTTGCTACATCATTTATTTATTATTTTGTAGTTTTCCCAGACATCATTTTGTATAGGTTATACATCATTTACTTATCATTTTGTAGTTTGAAGATGAAAAGATCTGGGAGTTCTACCAATGCTTTGTTGAACAAGGTTTCCTCACAGTTGAAAGGGGAACGTGTAAAGAAGGTCGATGATGAGGATGAAGCTCTCAATGTAAGATTTGTTCACAGTCAAACAAAAACAGGAAATAAGATATATTTTGATAAAGAACAACACACAAGGAATTATTTGAATCTAGAATACTGTGGATTCATTTATTTTCGTGGGTACCAATTTTCGTGGATAAGGTAAAACTTTCATGTTCGTGGATATTTAATTTCATGGTCTTGATGCAGTTTACATACAAGCCTATAGAAAATTTGTAATTCGTTGAACATTTAATTTCGTGGTTCACCTGTTACCACGAAATCCACGAAAAATTGGTATCCAACGAAAATAAAAGAATCCACAGTAACATGAATAATTTTCAATTCTTGAAAATTGATGAGAAATGGAAAATTGATGAGATTATGTGTGCATGGCTAAGGAGGGTTATTTAGTTCATACTGAAATGAAAGTGAAAGTAAAATGCATGACTAACTCTATTTAGTTGGGTTAGTTTTCATCATACATTTATAACCTCAGATTTGCCCTTGGTAAATAATGCAATTTACAAAATTGCTGCATTGAAATAAAAGTGAAAAAAATCATACAATAGATGTGAAAAGAATTGCGTTAATATTTACGTACCTTTTTGCAGTACGGCCACTATCTTTGTGACGTCACGTAATTGTCATACTTTATGTTGTATTGAATAGAAACGTATAATGGCAGACATAGTTCTATCTTTAACGCCTTAGTTAGCTTACGATCAAATACACAACACAACCCAATAATCTACAATATGCAATTGCAATTTGTGTGAACTGTGATACTAATTTTCATATTAAACAAAAATACAAAAAAAATATTTTCAGGAAATTCTTAGAATGTACTGGACTAAATCTGAAATCTATTATTATATATTATTTGTTTCAAAATAATATTCAATTGCTTGGTTAATATAAAAAAAAATAATCCTGAACTGCATGTTCATTATTTCAAATATGTGTTTTGCATTGTTATTGTTGAGCTTTGAAATTAACCTTTCAATTTTGAACACAAAATAGTCTTCTTGCAATAATATGCATCAAATTATGAGCATACCTATCAGAATTAATCATAAATATATAACAAACTGTCTTTTCCTTATAGGCATACATTAAATCACTATCACAGAAAACTGCTCAGCAGAGGGGTAAATCTGTTGATTTTGAGGAGATGGGTGATATTTCTATATCAAGTGAACTAGACACTCATGATACGTCTTCTTCAATGAAGCGGAGAGCATTAACTACATCAGGGAGCAAATTTTTAAAGAAGAAAATAACCGGAGATACAGCCTCTCAACCAATGTCTAAATTCTTGAGGAAGCCCCAGGTTTCATCAGCTAGTCCAGTACCAACTGTTTCTGAACAAATAAGGGGTCATATTGATCAAAAGTCTGCCCAGAAACCAGGTCAAAGGTCTGTCCAGAAATCAGGTCAAATGTCTGTCCAGGGTCAGAGATCAGCAGCTTTAGAAAAAGCATCAGTTTTAGCCAAAAAAATTACGCAAAGATCAAATGAAAATAGAAAAGTGTTTACTTTAGAAACAGACAGTGACTCAATGGAGACTCCTCGTCAAATTACAGAATCAGATAGTTTTAAGATTGGAAAGAATTCTGGAAAATTTCTAAAGAAGAAACCACAGTCAGCAGAGCCCGTTATAATTAGTAACAGACCCTCTAGTCCTAAACCACAACAGGCACAGAAAGCTAAAGGTACTAAAAAACTCACACACATGGTAAAAAAACCAACAGCAGGCACAGAAAACTAAAGGTATTAAAAAACTCACACACATGGTAAAAAAACTCCAACAGCAGGCACAGAAAACTATACATGTAGGTATTAAAAAACTCACACACATGGTAAAAAACCCAACAGCAGGCACAGAAAACTAAAGGTATTAAAAAACTCACACACATGGTAAAAAAACTCCAACAGCAGGCACAGAAAACTATACATGTAGGTATTAAAAAACTCACACACATGGTAAAAAACCCAACAGCAGGCACAGAAAACTAAAGGTATTAAAAAACTCACACACATGGTAAAAAAACCCAACAGCGGGCACAGAAAACAAAAGGTATTATAGAAATTCACACACATGGTTAAAAAACCAACGTCATAGTTACCTTAAGGTATTAAAAAACTCACACACATGGTAAAAAAACTCCAACAGCGGGCACAGAAAACTATAGGTATTAAAAAACTCACACACATGGTAAAAAAACTCCAACAGCGGGCACAGAAAACTATAGGTATTAAAAAACTCACACACATGGTAAAAAATCTCCAACAGCGGGCACAGAAAACAAAAGGTATTATAGAAATTCACACACATGGTAAAAAAACAACAGCAGACACAGAAAGCTTACATTCTAAAGGTACTAAAAAACTCACACACATGTTAAAAAAAAACAGACACAGAAAACTAAAGGTATTAAAATATCACACACATGGTGAAAAACCCAACGTCACAAAAAACTAAAGGTATTAAAAAACTCACACTCATGGTAAAAAAAACAACAATAGTCACAGAAAATTAAAGGTACTAAAAACTCACACACATGGTAAAAAACCCCAACAATAGTCACAGAAAGCTAAAGGTACTTAAAATCTCACACACATGATAATAAAGCACTAGCAGGCACAGAAAGCTAAAGGTACCAAATATTCACATACAAAATGTACAATCTTGTCGAAAACCTCATTAGTACACATATCATATAACAACAGAAGATACATGTATGTGAGATTGTAGTTGCCCTGAATACAAATTCAGCTTATCAATAAAAGGAGATGTGGTGTTGATTTATAAAGACAGCAAGAAAACCATATGCAAACAACATCAAGAGTAGAGGTAAAATCTTTATGAAGTTAATAGATAAAAAATGTTAACAATATAAAGCTCCTTATCCTTAAGAGTCATACATGTTGTGAATTAATTAGACAGAAACTATCAAAGAGCTGAATCAGCAATAATTCTCAAAATAACAACAACAGATGACCCACTGACACAATTCCTGGGACAGACACATGAGTATGAGCATGCACATTATTCTTTAATGGTTTTGTTTGCATTTAAACAAGATATTGTTTTAATATTAATTTTGTCCTGTAGTCAATTAATTGTTGAACAATGTTATTTCAGGTTCTCCTTTTAAATTAAAAAGTTCCACGAAATATTCAACAGATGTAGTACTGTCATCAGGAGAGGAGAGTTTACAAGAATTTATATTTGCTGATGGTAGTGACGACAGTGGCAGGATGGTTGTCAAGGGAGGAACCATTGTAAGATATTTACATACAATTCTCATTTTTGAAGCAATAAGACTTATACAGAATTTGAATGTGGTAAACTTCCAAATTAAACATGTATCTCTTAAGGTAGCACTCCACAGTTAGAAAATAAACTTAAAAATGAGCCCTAAAATGTTTTATCATCTCCTATTCCTGGCTTTCTAATACATTAACCTAACTGTTTGTGTTGTACATGTGCATGTGCATATGTATGTAATCAGTATCTTCCATAGATTTGATTTTCAAAAGTTTAAAAGGTGAAAATTAATTCCTTTTATGTGTATCCATGGCAACATTCTGCATTTATTTAACATAAAATATTGCAAAAAGGGGGGTGAACATGTCATATATCCCCCCAAAATTTGGATTAAACTAGAATTTTAATGCCTTTGAGTGATACCTTTTTAGAAACTGTTTTCATAAATCTTCCTAATGATCAAATAAAAAATGGGTGTCTTTCGCTTCATTTTTTCGTAAAATCCAATCACAAAGTTTGTGCGATAAAAAGTTGGAAAAAAACATAACAATAATTGCCGGACCAATGTATGGTATGAACATGCAAATACTGACTGTCATACAGAAAGCAGCCTATATATTAAATACATTACATAACCTTGATGTTCATATAAACCCAATACAAAAAAAGGCTATTTTAATACTCAGCTATCCAAAAATGAGTTTTATTGCACACTAGCTCTCATATTTGAAAAATTTCACAGGGGCCAAAATGGGAAACTACACACCTAACTGTGGAGTGCTACCTAAAGAGCCATACTGATCTGAATTTTGTATGTGTATATTTGATGCCTACAGAAACAGTTACAATCACATAAACAGTGCTTGCTTTAATATTTATGAATTAAATTTCATGCAACCTTAGTGACCCTAGTACATATATTTCCCGGATGATGTTACCTTTAAAAACATTTGATATTTGTTTATCATTTTACTAATATAGATTTAATGTCTTTCTGTTAATACTGCTTTGTTAATTTAGTACATCTTTATCATAATCATAATCATTGATGACTTTGTTTGTATCATGTTGACAGAGGAACATATTGAGTAGTAAGGTGAGAACATTACATGTACACGTATCTTCTATCACGTTCACTTTCAATAATTCGTCTTTAATCTAAACTTTTAGTTTCATTTCCTATCACACACTTGTCTCTTTACCGTACTCTGTACTATTCAAGATTATACCATATATCATAAATCTTTCTCAAAGGTGTCAAGTCTCTTTTTTCATTGCAATTATAATTACATAAATATCCCCCCCCCCCTCCTTTTTTTTTTTTTAATAATACACATGTTTGAGATTAAAAATGTAATTTCTAAATTCTTAATTCTATCTTATTGGTTATTATGCTTTGGTTTGGTGTTAAGAAAATTTCACGGATAGAAGTTGTAAAAAAATACATATGATACTGATTTATAATGTGTATTTCACATTTTTATTTATGATTTAAACACTCATCAAAAATCATAATTTTAGGTTTTTGAGTATTAGTAGCATTTACTGTCATTTAAAATCTGTTCACTTTTCTAACTCAAATGCAGTTTAAAAAATTTCTCTGAAAACTTGCAATAACTTGACACCTTGTTTCTTTCTCATTAATGTTTCTGTTCTATCCTTTTTATAACAGCACATTTCAATCTGTTAACATTTCAGTTCATTTTACAAATTTCAGATAAAAATGAAAGAACTAACTTTGTTTTGACATCAACCTATTGTAATGATCACATATTGAAAGCTCCCTGAAGAAATAAACCCAGTGATGTTTTTTCCTGATTTGTCTCAGTTATCTGTAGACCCACTTGCATTCCTTTTATATATATATGTTTAAAAGTTTCTTAGATTTGCTTACACTTGTGATTAACATGAAGTAATAATGAATTTCTTAATTGAATATGTTATAGATATATATATATATATAGATTCTACCACTGCATCGAGTGTGATACGATATTTATCCACTCGAGACAGTTAAATTTTCAAATTTAAAACGCGAGGCTTGCCGAGCGTTTTAAATATTTAAAATTTAATTGTCGAGAGTGGATAAATATCATATTACACGAGATTTAGTGGTAGAATCTGTTTCTCTAATGATTTTCAAACAATGTGCAGGCAAACTTATTGCTTCTTTGTGACTGATCTGTAAAAAGATGTGTTCTTTCTATGTGGCGTCATCAGACATGGTCGCCTTTTTTCATGCAGTCACAATTGGAAATTCAGAGGAAAACAAGAAAATTTGACGTCATAATCGGATTTTAACCAATGAAGAACTGAGATCAACAGAACCACACGTTGATTAAATTTTTTTTATACAATGGGTGCAGAAAGGGATAAATTGACGAAGAATTAGAGAAATATTTATATACAACATATTCAATTAAGAAATTCATTATTACTTCATGTTAATCACAAGTGTAAGCAAATTTAAGAAACTTTTAAAGATGAAGTGTATTTCTACAAATTGAGACATACAATTTATTTTGTAATTTACCATTCAGTTTTTTGCATTTTTCTTTATTATGCTATTACATATTACTTGTATTAAGGTATATATCACTATGACAACTGGTAAGTTTCAGCATAGAACAGATAACCATTTATATGAATAATAACAAGTTTATAAATATATATTTTAATTTGAAGAACTACATTTTTTTTTAAATGTTATGTATGCACTTTGTAGGTAAACAAAATGAGAATTACCAGTACTACTTTAAACATAAAAACAAACAAAATTTTTCATTTTGATAGATAATTTCATAGTTTTTTCTTAGTTTATTGTTCATTATTTTGTACATTAATTAGGCTGTTAGTTTTTTTATTTGAACTATTTTACATTAGTCATTTCAGAGCCTTTTACAGCTTGCTATGAGGTATGGGGTTTGCTAATTGTTGAAGGCCATGCAGTGACCAACAGTTATTACTTTCTGTTTCAATTGTCTGTTATGGAGAGTTGTTTCATTGGCAATCAAACATAAATATCAAATCAGTTGTTAGTCTTCATGCTTTTAAATTGTGATAAAGTTGACCTCAATAATAGGGCTATGCACCAATATTAATTCATGTTCATTATCATGGGTAAGGTTGATTTTAAATTGAAACTAGATGTACTGTAATTTTTTGAATATTTTTGCAGACAAGACAAGAATTCAGAAAGAGATCGCAGTCACCACACAGATCTATGTCACCAGATTCTAAACCACCAACACCATCAAGGACACCACGAAGGTCACCTTCACCTAAAGTAGGGAGAAGGTCACCATCTCCTGGTCTTAGAAGGTCAAGGTCACTGTCAGAAGATACTGTGGCCAGTGATATAATAGAAGAAGTAAATGAGAGTGACCCACATAGCGCCAGTTCAGAAGATGTATTCAGAGGTAAAAGATAGATATGAGATAGAAGATGTGGTATGAGTGCCAATGAGACAACTCTCCATCCAAGTTGAAATGTGTATAAAATAAACAATAAAAGGTCAAAATAAGGCCTTCAACACAGAGCCCTGGCTCAATATATATAGGAACAGCAAGCTATATAGAGCCCAAAATGATTAGTGTAAAACCATTCAAACAGAAAAAAACAATAGTCTAATTTATATGTAAAAAAATGAGATTAGAGAAAGACTTATCAACCACATCAATAATTGACAACAACTGAACAATAGGCTCCTGACTTAGGACAGGGCAAACATGTATGAGTCAGTAAACGGAGGCCTGGATTTGGTCCTTTATTGTGAACTATTCCTTATCCAACACTAAATCGATATTTACTATCCAATACAAGTTAAACCAAAAAAAAAAGATTTTGTTTTCTGCAAGCTGTATATTTAAGGCAGTGGTTATTACTTTTACAGAATCATAACATGTAAGGTTTTAATCAATTTGTTGTTTAAATGCATTTAAATGTCTATCTTCTTTGTTGATATATTAATAATAAAACATTAATTTATGTGATTTCAGTGAATTTAATGGATGCTGATACCCTGGAACCTGTCATTATTGCTAAACCAAATATCTCAGAAAGGAAGTCCAGAAATGTCTCAAAGAAAAAAGTAGTCAATAAAATTAAAAAAGAAGAAAAAAAGAAGAAAAAGGATAAAAAGAATGATGACATATTTAGTGCACTAGGTTTACACACTGTTGAAGAATTACTAGGTGATATTCAGGACTTGGATGAACCTCGAAGTGAAGTATCAGAGATAAAGACTCAATCAGAATCAGAGGAAATTAAAACAGAGAGATCAGATCAGATGTTAGGAGGCCAGAAATTAAAGGATTCACGATCAGAAATGATAGTATCAGAAATAAAGACCCGGTCTAGTACACCTAAATATAGCTCATACTCAGAAGACTTCGACAGTAGTATATCAGAACGTATTGGTGAAAGTGAGAAAAAACCTAAAATGAAATCCTTTTCTGAAATAAAGACTCAGTACAGTGATGAGGAGGATGAAACAGAGGATATAAGTGAGAGGTTGAGTAGTGACTCAGAGTCATTGATGACAGAATCGAGGGCTACACCAACCTCAGACAGAACCATTACGGATTCTTATACTTACAGGTACATTCAAGCTTTAGTACATATAGCAGATCTCATTTCATGCTAATATTTCCCCTGGTTTCCTATTTCATGGTCTTCTGACCATTACATGTTTAACATAGGTAAACTTGGTTAACTTTAAGAGTATAGATAGAATGATGAAAACTACAGTAGATAAGCATACACTTTATATTCAATGAAGATTTAATTTTTCAGTTGTAGTTTGACAATGTAATAAATCTCTTTTATTATTGAAAATCTCAAGAATAACAGGGATCTCCATGGCCTGTTTAACGATGGCGCCCCGCCATCGTTCAAATTACTTGCGCCATCGTCAAATGACTTGCGCCATCGTCAAATGACTTGCGCCATCCTTAAATTGTTTTGCGCCATCGTTAAATTGTCCTCCGCCATCGTTCTAAACTTCATCGTTTTTTGCAGCCCGACGCCATTTTTTTTATCAATTATTATCAAATGCATGTAATTGCATAATCCTTAGGCTTTTTATGTTATAATCCAATACAGTTCTAACGCCTGAGGGATATCCGGATTAAGATCGCCAATCAGTTGTACCTGAGCTTGTACAGGTAGATCAACAAGCCACTCAGGAGAATACTTATCTGAGGATAGACGATCCATTTGTCGAATTAATCAACTAAGTTTAGCAAATGATTATGATAATTTAGATTAAATAAAAAAATTAATAATCCAGTTACAAAGAAAACAGTTTAACAAGTAGAACACGTGCTTTATTTTGACTTGCTTAATCAGCATCCCCCTTTTTTAAGAAGTACAAAATAAGACGCAAAACAGTAAATATTATTTCATTGCAAATAACTTGAATACTGCTGTAACGATAATTTAGAATTACTTTAAAAGTTTAAAAGTAAAAACTTAAATATTTCCTGTAAAGATATCGTATCGTAATTCCGAATTCATTTCGTATATTACAATCAAATTGATACATCCGCGTTTCGGGTTTCTATTCAGACTCGAAAGATGCATGTTGCACAGCATCAATTTGACAGATAAAGTCATTAAAAACGTTTTCATTTGTCAATGTTTGCTTTACAAATCTCTTTAACCTTTTACATAACCCGTACGAATCGTTTTGTTGTTGCTGCAAATCAGCCATAACGGTAATGGGTTCTGAATTTGACAACTGTCCATGAAAAATAAGCTCCACATCATTTGATTTTTAACCCCCATAACAATTACCAAAAATACAAGAAATCTACATGGGGACCTTCATGACAGCTTTTGGTCATTCTCGACTAAAGGGGGACCATGAAGACTTGGCATTTGAATGGTTAAAAACGGCAATAAATGAAAATATTGATACTTCTAATTCTATAATGAAAATTCAAATAAATATAATTTAAATAAGCAATGATTTAGCATGTTCACCATTCCTTGTATAGAGGAATAACATACTTTCGATCGCGCTACACTGTACAGCGTAGACACGGTTTGTAATGTGTAAGTTCCTCCATCGTTCAATTTTCATCCATGGAGATCCCTGAATAATGTCATTTTCAATTTTATTATTTGTACATGTTGGTAAATGAACCACAAAAATAAGATTATTGATAAAGAAGAAGAAATAGTTTAAATGAAAATAATATTAAAATGATTTGAACAACTTAAGAATATGTATAATGATTGGATATTTACTGTTACATTTGTTGTTGACATAGTGACACACCAGCACCAAGACGAGAAAGAGTAAAGACCCACACAGTGGAGGTCCAAACATCAGAACCGGGACTACAGTATCAATGGAACTCTAAGTATTCTGGTTTTGCTGTACCTGGATTTCTAACAGGACTAGGAATGGTGGACCCCACACCTATAGCAACACATGTGGTCAGTCCAGACGCTTTAGAAGGTATTATATAAAGCATATATATCCAAATTATCTAAAAAAGACAGCATAATTGAAAAAAATCCAATAATTCTGAATTGAAGATATTTTCTCATCAAAACCTTTTTTCAGGCTGAAGGCCACCAATGGGTCATGTACATGTACATTTAGCACATATGCTGAACTGAAACACGTCAAATTACCTTTTCTTTTTTGTGAAAACCTGTAGCACTTTTTATGTCTTCTTGGTATTTGGTCATAAGATATGTTGTTAGTGCAGTAACAATCAATATATTTAGACTACTTGTATTTCAGCTATGACAGCGTACAGCCCAGCCATGTTAGCACTCCATGATATGTTAAAACAACAGTTAGATCTGACTAAACAGTTTATACATTCTCAGAAATATCTGTACAAGTCATTTACAGATTCTATGGAGACAACACATAAATATACAACACTAGAGGATACGAGACAGGTATATGAACTCCTATTATTTTGCTTCATGTCAATATGCCAGATTTTGATTGGATAAAAAAGGGAGATAATTTACTCTATCTGATGGCTCAGTGTGAGACAATTTTTTTAATGCTACCCTCTTGTACAGACCTATCAAAAATCGATAATTTAAAGGACCGTGTTTAGAATTTACATCAATAAATTAAAGACAATGATCATGGTCTTTGTTTTTGCCTTAGAACTTTTTTGTAGAGTGTGAGAATGAAAACAATTGTCTTGCTTTCATCCGATTGTTTATTTAATAACTGTTACATTGTTATGAGTGTGATGTCGTTCTCTATAACTGACACCTATTTAGTCATTTAATTTTTAATTTAACCAATAAATCCACACTAACCAAGTAGAAAGGGAGATAACTCTAGATTTCATAATGTACATTAAACCAGTTTGTGAACCTATGTTATTCATTTTTTTGTGAAAGGAGTTGAGTCTCTTTGGAGTATAAATACTCTGCTAAACATTCTAAGGTTACAATGTTTTTAAACCAGAGTTGAAAATAAACTTAGTTGTAAAGTGAGTAAGTTGGTATATAGGAATGTGGCACATAGTACAAAAAAAGGTAATCTTCATCAGAGTTCTTGTCAGTTAAGTATTTATGTCCAATATAAAACGGAAATTTTGTTGGTAAATATAAATTGTTTTTAATATATTTCAATCTGGACATTTAAATGGACATATTTGTAAAACCAGTTCAGGTGAATTCTACCAGAAGAGAACAAAGGAAAACACAACTTAACCATAAATAACTAGTAACCAATCAAACAAGAGTTCAATTTCAATCTCCATTAATTTGTATGAGTAAAATGACTAAATAAGTGCATTAAATACTAAATTAATCATAGGGATTAACTATTCGTAAAATACTTTGCAACGGTAAACTAAGTTTCAATAGGAATTTGATAAACAGATTTTTATTATGAATTAATGAAAAAAAGATATTAAATGATGGCTCCATAATATTCTGATACCTCAAAAAAAGATATGATACACCATGTGCCTCACACATAATGTTTTCTTCCCAATTTCTGACATTGATAATTTTGTAAAATGCTATTCCCTAAAACATGGTATGCAAAAAGATTCTTTATCACAATCCCCATTTTTAATACTTTGACGTAATTGTTTGTATGAATATATCATATTAAGGTCAATTATAGGTCATGTTTGATTTTGTCTACTTTCAGTATATAAAGAAACACAGACCAAAGACATTGACTTTTAAACAAGCTATGAAAATGGTGAAATCAGAAATGAGACAGTAACATAGTATAGACTCTAAGACAGAAAAAATACAAGATGAAGTTTACTATTGAAAGAAGCAAAAAGTGGATTAACATAGGGACAAGTATATGAACGTTTCAAAGATGGATCATCTACATTACCCTAGATTCAAAATTTTCATGATTGATTGAATGTTAAGTTACATGGCTGCAGTGTTTCAAAACATTTAAATTGATGGTAGACTCGTCATTAGTCTCAAATAAATAAGTATGATTGTGCCAAGCAATGTTTTAGAAAAAGACTTTTATTGAGAGATATTGGAATGTACATTATTTTTATCTATGTAGAATGAAATGTTATGTATAAAATATGACCAATACATGTGTAAGAAACACATGTGTAGGACTGGAAGATATATATGACATGTAGACAACACACATGTTACTTTATCTGTTCTAAATATAAAGATAGATATTAAAATGTGCATCATATGTAGGTTGTATGATCTAACATCAAAAAGTGGAATCTAGCAGGTGAAGATTGATAGCTTTTTTTTACCTTTCATAGTTTTAAAGAAAATTCAAACTTATAAAACATGAGTACATGTTACTAAGATCAGTTTTAGCGAACCTATTTTTTGATGAAATAAGAAAAGGTTTTGTTAAACTTTAACTCATGATATGACTGTGATATTCTAAATTGTTGTAGAAATAAATTTATATGTTATAATTCAGTATTCCATAGTTTTATTTTCAGTATGAGCATTTAATTCCATAACATAATAGGCCATATACTGTATCATTATATGTTGTTTGTCCTCGCCTAAAAAATAATTCATGATTTATAAAAGAAAAGAAGATGTGATATGATTACAAAAGAAATTGCTATCACCTATAAAATCAATGAATAAAAAATGTCAATATAAAAAAGAAGATGTGGTATGATTGCCAATGAAACAAATCTCCACAAGAGATCAAAATTACACAGAAATTAACAACTATATAGGTCACTTTACAGCCTTGGTTTTAACCAGCTGTAGCATTCAAAGAATGTATTGATTTTTAACCAGCTGTAGCATTCTAAGAATGTATTGATTTTAAACCAGCTGTAGCATTCTAAGAATGGATTGGTATTATCCAGTTGTAGCATTCTAAAAATAGATTGATATTATCCAGCTGTAGCATTCTAAAAATAGATTGGTTTTAATCAGCTGTAGCATTCTTAGAATAGATTGGTTTTAATCAGCTGAAGTATTTTCAAGATTATTTATAGAATAACTAATAGAATTCAAATAGAGAAAAATATTCAATGAGTGACTGAACAACACATTAATCAAAAATATAACCGTTGCATTATTTCATGCATCAATTGTAAATAAAAAATATCAGGTGAGCCACACAGGCTCCTTGCAGCCTCTAGTTTTGAAAACTTGATTTTGTAATCAAAAGTTTCAGATAACATGTAAACACTTGCTACTTTATTGATTTTTTTATGCAGGTATGCAGGTTTGGAAAAAACATTTCATTTTTTTCAAAACTTGGTTTCAAGAGATTTTTTTTTGTAAATGACAGCTTTCTATGAAATAAATACAACGTTTTGAGTTTTGTTACCGTTAACTTCTTTGATCATATTCTATAATTGGACAATTCTAAAGCTATGGCAGTTGGTTTTTTCATTGCCAGTCCTCAAGGAACACACTAGACCGGTTTAGTAATAGTCTAATGAGTAGTTTTATATTCTTTTTAGATTACATTTCTGTAAATATAAGCAATGCAATTTCCCATAGGAACCCCCTTTTGTGGCTAAAACCAGGGATCTCCTTGAGCTGTTTTATGAATGGCGGCCCGCCATCATTAAAGAATATCTTCCTCCACCATGAAAAGATCAGCACCATTGTTTAATATCTTGTGCCATCATCAAATGATGCCTGCTATTGTCAAAATTTGTTTTCGTTTTTGGAAAGATTACAACTTGTTCTAAATCTTTACTTAGGCACCAGCCTCCCTAACAACAGGACAGGTTAGCTACTGTTACTAAATGTATTCACACTGAAATATAGTTCCCTATGGTTCTCATGTATGTGCACATAATACACATATAAACTGAAAAAACTGGGTATATTATTGGAGCAGTTCATTCAAGAATGTATGTCATTAAGGTGTGTTGATGTGCAGGCTTTTTAAAAAAACATTTTGATTAGGTAACTGGGTATTGATTCAACTAGTATGATTGACAACTGTCATTATCACCAAACAATCAAAGACAAGGTGGACCTTTAATTACAATGCCCCACCTCCTAAACTGCCAATCAAATTGACCACATTACCTATCAACCTCAGTCTTACATAATTATTCAGACCACTCAATATACATATAATTCTTAATACACAAGTATTTGACCTCATAATTGAATACACAAATGTGTATATTAGATTTTTGATATTTATAAGGATGATAGATTTATTTATTGCCAATTACTTTTGATCTACATTACATAAAGTGATTCTGTAAATTATATCTGAAAGATAAATGATTAATGGATTAACAAGATCTTAAAAAAAATGAAATATGAATATAAATATGAATAAATAAAAGGTATTCAAGTAAGGCCTATAATTAACTAGATAAATTTCCAATAATCATCTGTAATTAATCAACAATTAGATTAATTTTAGAACACTTTTTTTTATCAGGAATTGGCTTGAATCAGTTTAAAAATTTTAAAACTTTTAATTATAACAAGCCATTGTTTATTAGTTTATTTCCCATCAATCATTATGTCTATTTTAGTCATTTGAATTTTTATTAGAAGTGAATATATATTTTTGCAATCAAGAAAGAATCCACATTTTCATAAGATAAGTTTTTTAATTGGTTTACGTTGAAAAAGTACATTTTCAATGCCCTGTGTTGAAAAATACTTTAAAAATTGATCAAAAGGCACTCTAAAACTTTTAATCTTCAATGCCCTATAACCTCTGTTTCAACTTACAAAATGCCCCAAAACAACATTTTTCAATTTTTTTTGTTGACACTTTAAAGTTTTAAGCTGTTGGTCCAGATTTATGTCTTACAAGGATAGTTGGTAACATTTACTAGAGGAATTTTTGCATTTTTTTGTCTTTTTGAAACATGTTCAGAACTGGCAACATTATTTTGATAAGATATAAACTGCAGTTTAAATAAAATTGTGCAAATTAAGAGACCCATATTATTTAATTTGAGCTCATTTTATCCTCATACTGGAAAAGCAAGTTACCTTCTAAAGACCTGCTGTAAATGCAATTTTCAGCAATAGTGCTTTATAAATGTTAATTTTTCCCCACCATACCTTAATATGAAATAATTCAAACTACTCTTCTAATCTTTCCATGAGTGATTTCCATCACTTTGATTATAGACGTCACCATTTTTCCCCACCATACCTTAATATGAAATAATTCAAACTACTCTTCTAATCTTTCCATGAGTGATTTCCATCACTTTGATTATAGACGTCACCATTTTTAAAAACTGACACTTTTAAGTTTTGTAAAAAATTAAATCCTAGAACATTAAGTCGATATGCACCACTATTGTATTTTTGCGGCATATTTTCAACATTTATCTGCCCTGAACTTGTTAGAGTTTAAAGTTCTACTAAAATTGTATACTACCCCAACCTTTATTTTTTGCCTACTTCAGAAATCATTTCCACCGCAATATTACTTTTTGGAAAATGACGCAGTCATTGTTCCATAACTGCCGACCTGAACTTCATTACATTTCTCTGCCTACCGCGCTTGGTTTCGTATTTCCTATTTTCCATACAAACTGGAATCTGCTTGTGTTACCATTATGCATCATTGTGTAGTATTAATTCAGCCAGGACCCAGTTTACACTGGTTTTTGCTTGTATTCCACTACACTCGAACAAAGTGTTGTAGTTTGACGGGAACCAGTTTTAAAATTTGTAAACTACAAAACGTAATCGGTTATTGTTCATTCCGTTTTGGTGTTTCATACCGACTTATATGGTTTGAATAAGCTTAAGACCCTTCAAACATTAATGTGATAGGTATATTAAAGATTGTTTTACAAAAGGATTGAACTGTTTTACTTTCAAAGTCGTACTATAGGGATATCTGTCATATACGGATTTCCACTCTCACCGGTTAATTTCTTCTTTTACACGTGCTTTGGAAACTTCCTGTTTAATCGCAAGTTTTAAAATTGTTTTTGAGTGAATTAAACTTATTTTAACAATCATGAAGCGTTCCAGAATCATTTTAAAGCAGTTTCTTCTTCTCTTTGATGATGGAAAATAGGTTTTCTCAAGAAAATACCGCAAACGATCGCAGAGGAATTGAAACGTACAAGTCAAGTCGGCACCTGGTTAAATTGGCATCTAGTCAAATCGGCACCTATTTGACGTCAATTCGGCATCCAATAATATTTGTTATAATATTTTCTATTCAATTAATTAATTACTGTTACCAAGTACATAGTGAATATGTTGTTGTGTATTTTGGTAAACCACGAAACGAAAGTGAATATGTTGTGTTTAAAGGTAAACAACGAAGCCCTTACAAAAGCTGTTGTTTTAACAATTAGACAATTTGTGTAATTGTAAAAACAAGTCAATTATTAAAATAAAATGGAAAACTATGAGTCCCTTTCAATAAATCAAACTTTCATGCCAAATAATTAGCAAATTTAAGGTGTTTGTCTTTTAGTAAAGTTTAAACAGCATTAAACCAACAATCCTGTAAAATGCTCAACTGGTTGAAATAATGCAGAAAAATACACAATATCTCATGTATTAGTCCAAATAATTATGACGTCTGGCAAGGCTATTTTATTATTTTTCTGGGACGCCTTCATACGACGTTCGTAGGAAGGCGTCCCAGAAAAAAAATTAACATAGCCTTGCGGTTATAGGAAGGTGTTCCAGAATAAAATTAAAAAGCCTTGCCAGACGTAATAATTATTTGGACTATTCATATATATATATATATATATCATTAAAAATACACCAAAAAAGTCATTAGTTGAGAAAAATAAATATATACAAAATGTACATGAACACCCAAAAATGTGAAAGTTAGTATTTAACTCTTTTTGCTTAAATACTGAAAAAAATTCTGGCAACCCCTTTCTTATTTTTACCCTATTGCGTAAAATACTGTTAAAAATATATATTTAACATGGGTGACGAATTGACTATATCAGGTGTCGATTTTAACCAGGTGCTGATTTGTCCAGGTGCCAATTTAACTAGGTGCCAGTTTGACTAGAATTCTTTGACAAATGTTTGAAACTATCTGAGTTTCATTAGACCTTTGATAGCAGTAACAAAAAGATTATTTACTTAATATTTTGTGGGAGAAGGGGGTTCAGACTGTGTGGTATCAGGTCTGTTTGTGCCCAATACATTTTCGCACCCTACACGTTCGCACATTCACACTCTACTCATTCGCGCCCAATTTTAATTCAAATTCAAGTTGAATAATTGGAAAATCATGGTTGTTGTTTTAAATTGCTTTGGTGTAAATACTGAATGTATTTATAGCTTGGTATGAGTAAAACATTGAAGATTTAAAAGGAAAAAACACAAAAGATAATTGTTTTTAACAGCTTGGTCCCATTGATCTGAAACAACGAAACAATAAAACATAGCAATCCACTAATATAACAAAACATGATAAAATTTATTCAACACGCAGAAACAAACATAGTCAGAATCTCACTTCATTTTGAAACAAGTCAATGAAACAAGTTATAGCAATACACTAACCAAAACATGATTAAGAGTTATTCAACACAAAATAAAACGTTGACAAAATACCAATTTATTTAGAAAGGATTATTATTATTTTTAGCAATACCTTATCCAAAACATGATTAAGATTTATTCAACACAAAAAAAAATTGCTGTCTCACTTTATTTTGAGACAATGACAACAATTATACTTATAAGAAAACACTTGCTTACAGAGTTATTAAACACAAAACCAATTAAGATTGGGTGCGAACAATGTAGGGTGTGAAAGTGACAGGGGTGAAAATGAGTGGGCGCAAACGTGAATGGAAGCGAACGGACCCAGATTCAGACTATGTACCAGTGAGAAATATACAAGCCTTTCTACGGTATTTATTTGTACAATTCAGCTAGTCTTGACCTATTCATTTGTCTTAAAAAACCAGCCAGTTGTCACCTTCACTTCACACACACACACATATACGAATATCAATTATATGCTCACGATACATGTTGCATTGTTAAACTAATTACGGTATGTGAAAATCAAGACTTGCATAAAAACTATCCCAATATCAGAGACAGTGGCGTCATTTTTCTTCAGAGCTTTCAGCTCTTTGATTTATACTGGCAACAATGCCAAGTTCTGTCTCTATGAGATGAAACATGCAGATCATATCTGGGAACCAGTATGTCCACAAATCAAATTATCTATAAATATTATATATCTCCCCAAAAGAGGCGTGGTTTGAGATCAGCTGAATTTAAAAAAATGCAACCTTTGAAGCATTAATATATTTGACGAGTTTTTGGCCTAAATGTTGTCCATATATAGGTCTGAGAAACTCCATCCCATTGACTAAAAAAAAGTTTTCTTGTATAAGGATTTTAAAAAAAACTCTGAAAGGAAAAGAACATATTAATCAGGCTAAATGTTTATTTTTTCCTACATAATTCTTAGACCCCATCCACCTTTGTTTTGTTCATACATCGTTGTCAATATAATGAAATTAATTTACTGCGACTTTCATGCAAGTGAGAGGTTAAGCTATATATTAAACCAGGTTTAATTCACCTTTTTCTACATAATAAAATGCCTGCACCAAGTCAGGAATATGACAGTTGTCATCCATTAATTTCATGTGACTGAGCCTTTGCTTTTGCTATTACATGAAAGACTTCCGTTTTGAATTTTCTTTGGAGTTCAGTATTTTTGTTATTTTACTTTTTATGTGGGAGAAAATGATGTAGGTCTTTGATAAAAGAAAAATAATTTTAAGTAACTGAAGTGTTAGTTTTGTCTATCAGATAAGGCAGTTAGTATTCTCAGCATCGCCATTGGAAAGTCTGCCATACTCTGATAGCTGTGTAGTGATAAGAATACAATAAATATTGAAGGTAAATAGAATCCAAGGCTTTGTTTCTATTCCATTGTTTATAAAGTATTGGTACTAATCTGATATTTAATGTCGTTTTTTCATTAACCGAAAACATTTGATTATAATTGCCAAACACTACATAGTCCTAGAACATCGACTATGACATTGTCTTTCATCGATGGGTAGAAAAAATAATTAAAAAAAAAAATAATAGACGAAAATATTCCATAAAAAATATTGAAACAAAAACAAAATACTCAGTGCAACAAAGGCTGAGAAAATCATACTGGAACTATATAGAAAGTTTTATAATTGAAGAGAGTTAACTTGGGGATAGCAAACCCAGCAAGAAATTTTGGTCATTCATACAGGTGTATCAGCACTATAAAGGTAAATAGTTTATAATACCCTCAAGATCAGACTAAAGCACTTGACAATCCGTTCACTCAGCGTTTACCACACCTAAACCTTTATAATAATAACACATTTCTGAACTGAAATGATAAAAATAAACAGCACACACATTTTAAATGAAGCAATTCAATATCAATCAAGAAAGAAGATATAAATTACTAAAACAAACTTTAAAAAAGGCAACAGTAGTATACCGCTGTTCGAAATTCATAAATCGATTGAGAAAAAAAATCTGGGTTACAAACTGAAGCTGAGGGAAACGCATCAAATATTAGAGAACTACGACACAGCAGAAACACAAAATTTAAATGTAACACACACAGAAACGAACTTTAATATGACAATGGTCATTTCTCTGACTTGTTACAGGACATTCTAAGAAAAAAAATGGTGGCATCTAAAGCAATTGGTGCTGATAAAATAGCACCTCATTTTGTAAAAGAAACACACCATGAAATCTCAGTACATCAAAATTCAACATCCATTGGTATTCATCTCAAGCAAACAGTACTTAATACCGCCAAAGAACATACATTTGTACATCCGTTCCCTCCCACAAATAACCATTTATAATCATTATATTCCTAGAACTAAAAGGTTGTGAAACTACTTACCATACCAAATAACCTGTAGCCTGTACTTATATGCATTTAAGATTGGTGCAAAATAGCATATATATTGCTGGATCAGGGCAGAATAGAGGCATCTTCAAATCGAACCCAATAGACACTGTACTGTAGACTGTAGCTAATAATACATTTTTTTTAAATTTGAAAAAAAACTGTTACCATAAATATATTGCATAGACAGAGACATTTGAACATTAATATTTTTGGTTTACTGTAGTTGAAAATAAAAGCTAGTTTTTTAAAATTTAACATGACTGAACAATTGTCTCTATAGATTTATATTTACGTATATACATATGGTGATTTCTAGATTTATAGGGTTTGGATATATATCTGAGTGCACGAGTCCGCGTCTCAATGTGTTCATATAGATATTTATTGAGATAAAATGTGTGTCCGTAATTAAATTTCGCAATGTTGTAAATGAAATTTGCAGACAGACATTTCTACCGTGGCTTAGATTTAGTTCAACTATTAGTTACTGTACAGTCTTTTACTCTCATGAAAAAAGAGTGATCTATCAGAAACACACGTTGAGCTAAATGATTATAAGAACCTTTGGGATCAATATAGAGCGGAAATTACAAAACATGCTCTAGACAATTGTATTGTCTGATATTCCGATAAAATAAAGACTATAAAATCTGAAAGAAATATTCTATATGTTCATGCATTCTCACTGCATGCTTCATCTTGTATTTTGAAAAGAACCTCAATCACCAAGGGGATTCTGTTTTCATTTATTATGACAAATGTCATTTTTCTACTGACTCTGTTTGTGAAGCTTTGTAGACGTATGGTTCCAGAGGAAATACAATTAATTGACCTAAAGTCCTAATTTAATGATACTAAAAATATTACCAAATTGATATCTCGAAAAGTAAACCAAACACGTAAGAAATAAAATGATAGAACACATCATTTTGTATTTATGATATCATTAATATCATTGCTATATCATAAAATGTGGTATATAAAGGCACCAGTAGTATACCGCTGTTCAAAACTCATAAATCCATGGACAAAAAACAAAATCGGGGTAACAAACTAAAACTGAGGGAAGCGCATTAAATATAAGAGTATGATTGCCAATGATGCAAAAACCCACTTGAGTCTGACAAAGGTGTACACAAAACCAGGTTCAACCCACCATTTTTTCCTTTAAAAATGCCCTGTACCAAGTCAGGAATATGGCCATTGTTATATTATAGTTCGTTTCTGTGTGTATTACATTATAACATTGTGTCGTTTGTTTTCTCTTATTTTTGAGTGTAAATTCACATTGCGATAAGACGTGTCACGGTACTTGTCTATCCCAAATTCATGTATTTGGTTTTGATGTTATATATATATGTTATATTTGTTATTCTCGTGGGATTTTGTCTATATGTGTTACATTTTAGTGTTATGTCGTTGTTCTCCTCTTATATTTAATGCGTTTCCCTCGGTTTTAGTTTGTTACCCCGATTTTGTTTTTTGTCCATGGATTTATGAGTTTTGAACAGCGGTATACTACTGTTTCTTTATGTATATTAGCACCTCTATGTCAGCTTATTGCCTTTTCTACAAACTATCAGTAGCGTTAACAAGCTACGTATTAAGCTCGTTAAATCATAAATGCATGCCTAAAAGGAGGCCCGATATATTCCACATATAGTACCGAGTTCCGAGCCGTATGGAGTTTATTTCTTAAAACTACTTGTTGTTAGCGCTCAGAACTAAAAGTCAAATTTCGTTTAAAAGCATATCAAAATAAACTTCATA
Source organism: Mytilus edulis (assembly GCF_963676685.1). Classification (NCBI taxonomy): domain Eukaryota; kingdom Metazoa; phylum Mollusca; class Bivalvia; order Mytilida; family Mytilidae; genus Mytilus; species Mytilus edulis. Next base: position 124,041,597 of record NC_092344.1, read on the forward strand.
AAATAACACGAAATACTATAGAAACTGCACAAATAGCAAAAGAAATAATAAGAAAGCGATTAGAAATAAAGGGAAAATAGAGTTTGAAAAACTACTTAATGATGAGATATCCTATTGGTAAACGTTCCACCGTAGGAGTAAGAATCGTGTTGAGAATTGTATGTTAATTCGCCGTTTCAGATTTGAAAAGACGAACAAATATCAAACACCAAATAAAATTTAGTAAAGGAAAATGGATAAAAGTAATGCAGGATCATTTAAAGACAATGAATCTATAGAAAATTATCATATCAATGAAAAATTCATGCTGTCAGACGAATGCTGGATACTACATTTGTGATACTTTTGGAGACAAAATATACACTGTCAGTTGAACTGACCCTGCGGTTGTAAAATAAAAAGTCATAAACAACAACAGGCTTCTTTGACATAGTATAAGAGGCGTACGTTTCGTTGACATAAGACGTTAGTTTCGCTCAAATTAAAAACTTGAAACCAAAATCATATACGAAATTGAAGCAAAAAAAATAAATTTGTAACAAATATGGCGAAAGACATCTAGTCTGTGTGTTCAACAACTTATAAGTGTTTTGGTCACGTTACAATTTATAAACATTTCAAAATTTGTTTACAGATAACAGGCTTATGATTTTGTACGTTGGATTCGCGTCTACAAACCAATATGTGGAAAATATCAATGAATTAAAAAAATAGTATTGTAATCAAACATAAGTCTGTTAGAAAAAGTGTATTTACAATAAGATGTTAAAAATAAACAAGTTAGTTAAGTCGTTAAAACAAGTTAGCTAAGTTTTTAGCTAAGTCGTGATAACAAGTAAGCTTATTCGTTGTAACGACTTAAAAAATAAAACTCCAATCAAATAAAAACCCAAAACTGCTTATTTTCCTTAAGATTACAAATTCAGGGGCAGCAACCAAAATACATGTTATCTGATGTGTCGGAAAATTTTTCAGCAGATAGAAATTGACCCGATGAACATTTTTACTTCTTGTCAGATTGGCTCTGAATGCTTTGGTTTCAGAGATATAAGCCAAAATTATTACATTTTACCCAAAGTTCTATTTTTAGACATGGCGGCCATCTTGATTATTGGGCGGGGTCATCGGATACTTTTTTGAAAAAAGATCTCATAAAGATGATTTTGGCCATATTTGCTTTAATTGTGCCAGTAGTTTCTGAGGAAAATATTTTTGTAAAATTTAACGAAGACGACGGATGCCTAGTGATGAGAAAAGCTCACTTAGCCCTCTGGACCAGTTGAGCTAAAAAAAGTAAAACGGACAAAAAGCAACGGACAAAAGCAAAATTATCGGACAAAAAACGAAACGGACAAAAAGCAAAAATGTCGGACAAAAAGCAAAATTATCGGACAAAGAGCAAAACGGACAAAAAGCAACGGACAAAAGCAAAATTATCGGACAAAAAACGAAACGGACAAAAAGCAAAATTATCGGACAAAGAGCAAAACGGACGAAAAGCAAACGTGTCGGACATAAAGAAAAATTATCGGACAAAAAGCAAAACGGAAGAAAAGCAACGGACAAAAAGCAAAAGTATCGGACAAAAAGCAAAAGCGGACAAAAAGGAAACTGCGGACAAAAGCACCGTATCACTCGCCTATAACTGACTCGGTAATGTTTGTTGCATTGGCCTTTGGCTATATATAGTGTAATGGGTACATTTGTAGTTTCATATTTTCTTTAAGCATTACTATATTTGACAAATTTTTGGTCTAAATGCCGTCCATACTTAGGTCTGAGGAACTCCATCCCATTGACTAAAAATAGAGTTCCCTTGTATTAGGGTCCTAAAAAAACTCTAAAATGGAAATAACATTATTATCAGGCTAAATGTTTATTTTTTCTAACAGAATTCCCAGACCCCATCCACCTTAGCTGTTTATTTTGTTCATACGTCGTTGTCAACATAATGAAATTTACTGCGACTGTCAAACAAGTGGGAGGTTAAGCTATATATTAAATCAGGAATATTACAATTGTCGTCCATTAGTTTCATGTGTTTGAGCTTTTGATTTTGCTATCTATGAAAGACTTCCGTTTTGAATTTTCATAAGAGTTCGGCATTTTTGTTATTTTACTTTGTATTTGCTATATTAAGAAGAGAAAACGATGTAGGTCTTTTATAAAAGAAAAAAATGTGGGTCTTTAATAAAAGAAAAAAATGTGGGTCTTTAATAAAAGAAAAATAATTATAAGTTACTGGAGTGTTATTATTGTCTATCATATACAACCGTTAGTATTCTCAGCAGCGCCATTGAAAAGTCTGTCCTATTCTGATTTGTGTGTAGTGAAAAGAATACAATAAACCTTGAAGGAAAACATAATCCAAGGCTTTATTTCTATTCCATTGCTTATAATGTTATTGCAACTAATCTGATATTAATGCAGATTTTTTTTATTAACTCCAAAACATTGCAAATGATTGATAAACACTACCTAGTCAAAGAACATCGACCATGGCATTGTCTGTCATGCAATGAGCATAAAAATGGGTATAAAAATAAAGACAACAAGAAAAATAAATTAATACAAAAAAACATACTGGCAACCCACGCATTTAAGTGAAAACATCTAAGATACAGATAGCAAACCAAGTATGAAATGTCAAAAAAATTGAAGACATAAGTGTAAGGTAAATTGTATAACAGAAACCAACCCTCAAGATTCGGCTGAAACACTTAGCTATCTTCGCATTTACCACATCTTAACCTTCAAAAATATCACACATTTGTGAATGAAAATCATTAAAATCAACAACACACAATTTAAAATAAAAGAAATTAATATCACTCCAGAAGGAACATCTAAATTACAAAAAGAAAACCATCTAAAGCAAATGGTTTAGATAAAATAGATGAAATCGCAGTGCATCAAAATTCATCATCCATTAGTATTCAATCTCCTTACCATACCAAGTAACCAGTAGCCCGTACTTATAAGCATTTAAGTTTGGTGCAAATAAACATATATATGTAGGACTCTAAAGTGCGATGGTACTCTAAAGTGCGATGGTCACGCTAAAGTGCGATGATCTACGCTAAAGTACGATGGTGTCTCACGCTAAAGCGCGATGGTTGTTTGTTTGCTAAAGTACGATGGTATATCACGCTAAAGTGCGATGGACCAATATGATAAGGTTCGAAACATTAGAATACATGGATTTAAAAAAAATAGTCTTTTCGAAAAGCTAATATGCTAAGGTATAACATATGTGGTAGACTTTATGATTTATCGGTAAGCTTAAATAATAGTTTCTAAATTTAGAAGACCAACCACATTGTCGGAATAAGTAACATTTATTTGTACAAGGCATTTAGCTTTAATCTTGATTTAGCTTTAATCTTTAATGCGAGAAAAGGGCATTATTCGTCGATCTTTCTCTTTTCCTTAAAAAAGACATGTTATATTTTTCTTCACTGTACAAACAATGTTTCAGCCGACAATTTATAATTTACGCTGAAAAACATGAACCTTTATTTTACTAACGATACATTCTAATAAAATCGAGAATAATTTAACGGGGACCGCAATGTTAACTGCAACGTAAACAATAATTTCAGTGCATCCGTTTGCTACCAATAGAAGCAGTATATACGATAGCTATGCGTATACTATTTTGGATCTATAAAGTAAAATGGTCGACTGCAGGATACAAGTCCTTCTTCCAGCATCCAAAATAAATCAACACAGTTGCTTCAGCCAACGAAGCACGGTTAGGTCTGAAATTAAGTCATGAACATTTGGTTTAAAAGTTGTCGATCAAATATTCTTAACTTATCTTCCGGCATATTCATTTTTGGTTTGTATAAACAACTGTTAACGTCATAATCCAAGTACAATTCGTACGTCTATACTTTCGCGGACCATCGGACTTTAGCGAATGGAAGCATCGCACTTTAGCATAGACCATCGCACTTTAGCGTGACCATCGTACTTTAGCGTCCCCATCGCACTATAGAGTCCTATATATATATATATATTGCTGGATCAGGGCAGAATAGAGGCATCTTCAAATCGAACTAAATAGACACTGTACTGTAGCTAATAATACATTTTTTTTTAATTTTGAAAAAGAGACTGTTACCATAAATATATTGCACAGACAGAGATATTTGAAAATTAATATTTTTGGTTTACTGTAGGTTGAAAACAAACTCATCATAGATACCTGGACTAAATTTTGTACATACGTCAGACGCGCGTTTCGTCTACAAAAGACTCATCAGTGACGCTCGAATCCAAAGAAGTTGAAAAGGCCAAATAAAGTACGAAGTTGAAGAGCATTGAGGACCAAAATTCCTAAAAGTTTTGCCAAATCCAGCTAAGGTATTCTATGACTGAGGTAGAAAAGCCTTAACATTTCAAAAATTTTAAATTTTGTAAACAGTTAATCTATAAATATAACCATATCAATGATAATTCATGTCAGCACAAAAAGTGCTGACTACTGGGCTGGTTATACCCTCCGGGAAATAAATCTCCACCAGCAGTGGCATCGACCCAGTGGTTGTAAATAAAAGCTAGTTTATTTAAATTTTACATGACTGAACAATTGTCTATATAGATATATATCTATGTATATATATATGTTGATTTCTAGATTTATAGGGTATATATCCGTTGAAGATAAAAGCTAGTTTGTTTAAATTTTACATGACTGAAAAATTGTCTCTATAGATATATATTTATGTATATATATGGTGATTTCTAGATTGAAAGGGTTTGGATTTATATCTTAGTGCACGAGTCCGTGTCTCAAAGTGTTCATATAGATATTTATGGAGATAAAATAGGTGTCCGTAATAAAATTTTGCCATATTGTAGATGAACATTTGCAGACAGACAATTCTACCGTGGATTAGATTTAGTACAACAATTAGTTACTGTGCAGTCTTTTACTCTCATGGAGAGAGAGTGATCTATCAGAAACACATGTTAAGCTAAATGATTATAAGAACCTTTGCGATCAATATAGAGCGGAAACTACAAAACATGCTCTAGACAATTGTATTGTCTGATATTCCGATAAAATAAAGACTATAAAATCTGAAAGAAATATTCTATATGTTCATGCATTCTCACTGCATGCTTCATCTTGTATTTTGAAAAGAACCTCAATCACCAAGGGAATTCTGTTTTCATTATTATGACAAACGTCATTATTCTACTTACTCTGAAGCTATGTAGACGTATGGTTAGATTGATTGATTGATTATTGGTTACTTAACGTCCAGTGGCAAATATTTCATGCAAATTCAGGACGAGAACAAGTAAACAATAAATACAATGGGTAGGTCTTGTCATAATAGAGGCCATTGGGGATGATAGTCAGGGAAATTTGGACTGCCATTGGAAAATGAGGGTATATTGGATAGGGACAGGAATTTTGCCTTGCAACAGGCCGCCTTCAGACCCCTCAAAGAGTTGTTACAAGGGTTCTTAACGTGCAAAGAGCGTGGCACTCTCTTTAAACGAGGCATCGGATTTAACGTCCCCAATCTGACCGGACGTTACTGCGAATTTGATACATTCCGCACAGCCAAACGGACGCCCCACTTCGGCAAGCGTTTTACTCCCGGTAGGAAGAAGACCAAGTGACCATATTTCTATTCCCCAGTCACCCTTGGGGGGGGGGCGTGTGGTTAGAATCATACACTTCAGAGGAAATATAATTATTGACCTAAAGTTCTAATTTAATGATACTAAACATATAACCGAATTGAATTCTCGAAATGTAAACCAAAAACGTAAGAAACGAAATAATAAAAATAAATCATCATATATTTATGGTATGATTGCCAATGATACAACCAACTGAAGTCCGAATGGAGTGTATTTTAGAACCTTTATGTCACCTGGCTGCCTTTTCTACAGACTACTATAGTAACGTTAACAAGCTAAATATTAACTTCGTTAGATACAACCATGATATGACGAACGATATTTTTCACATTTAGAACAGAGTTTTTAAAAGTAAAACGTTTAACGTACCGCAGTAGGATTAATAGGAGTAATGTTTAGAATTTTATAATGATTATGATCATGTGGGACGGATTTATATATAAAAAAAGAAGATGCGGTATGATTGTCAATGAGACAACTCTCCACAAGAGACCAAATGAAACAGAACAACTATAGGTCACCAATGAGAAAAGCCCACACTACATAGTCGGCTATAAAGGTTTAGAAATGACAAATGTAAAACAATTCAAACGGGAAAACACGTATATATGTGTGTTTGTGTAGACATTTATATGTATGTTTGTGTATACATTTATATGTGTGTTTGTGTATACATTTATATGTGTGTTTGTGTATACATTTATATGTATGTTTGTTTATACATTGATATGCATGTTTGTTTATACATTTATATGTGTGTTTTTGTATACATTTATATGTGTGTTTGTGTATACATTTATATGTATGTTTGTTTATACATTTGTATATAATAAGTAACAAGCAAAACACAAAGTAGCTTTATATCCAAGAGAAATAACTCCAGTCATGCGTCGGGATGATTGAATCTGTTCTTCTAATGACACTTGTGTTGTGTTACTCGACAAAGTCTAAGAAAAGAAATGGTATGGTGTATTATTTTATAATACAAATCCCTACACCTATTTAACCCCCCCCCCCCCCCCCCCAATAAAAAAATAGAATATAAAGGACATTAAATACGAGCAATGTATGATCATGTTTAGACAATTAATAAGAAACGATCCTTTGATATTCTAGGGGGGAGGGGGCAGGAGGATTTGTTTTGGATAGGTTATTTATTTTTGATAACTAATAGGACAGATTATTTATTTTCTGCACTGTTGAAGCACTATTTTTCATTTTCAATTAAACAAGAGTCTGATTATTTATTTTCACAACTATATTTATAATATTTGAAATCACATTTTTTTTTAATTACATGTATCTTTTTATTATAAATAATACAAGTATAGTTAAGTAATTAACATGATTATGTACCATTTAATCAGAATTAATCCTCCTCATCCGTTAAAATGAATCTTCTGAATTCTCATACATGTAATCGGCTGTAACTATAGACTCTTTTGTGAAACATTTTCCGCCGAGCGGAATGATGTTCCAAGACCCTTTCTTAATCTGAAAATGCAAGTTCTGTTTTAATCATTTTTTTACAATATTTTTGTCTGAAAGCAAAATGTATAGATTCAGTGTAAGACTAAAGTTTCGAAGGATAACATCAAAAGATCAATATGTAATGTAATTCACATAGTTAAGTATGGGGTTGCTGTTTTTTTTTTAAACTCATGATTTTTTCGATTTTTTGTGGAAAAAAATAAATTTATGAAGAATCTGGTGCCATCTCATACTTTCGAATAGACATGCCGAGTTATTTATTTTCAATACATTGTAAGTCAGGTTATTTATTTTCTACTACCACAGAACAAATCATTTATTTTTGTTATTATCAAGGCTGAGTTATTTATTTACAAAATCCTACTGCCCCCCCCCCCCCCCAACCCAAATATCAAATGGTCGTCCTATTAACAGACAATTATTATATCAATGATTGTTCATGCTAGCAGACGAATGCTAGATACTACGCTGTTTATACATATGGACACACAATGGTACCGACTCTGTGGGTGTAAAACACAAAAGTCATCAACAATAACAGGCTTCTTTTACAAAGAGGCGTACGTTTTGTAAATATAAGACTTTAGTTGCGCTCGAATTAAAAATCCTGAAATCAAAATCATCAACGAAATTAAGGCTCAATAAACATCAAACGTTTAAAAGAGTTGTAACAAGTATGACAAAAGACATCTTGTCCATCATGTCCGTGGGTAAGACAACTTAAATGTTTGATTATGTAAATATTTATGAATATTACAAAGCAGATACCAGTCTTATGATTTTGTACGTTAGATTAGCGTTTTGTCTTCCAATCAAGGACACAGTAGTATACCGCTGTTAAACAGTTATAAATCAATTTAGAGATAACAAATCCGTGTAACAAGATAAAGCCGAGGGAAACACATAAAATACTAGAGGAAAACACATAAACTATTAGAGGAAAACAACGAACCAACAGAACACTAAAGTGAAACAAAAACAAACGACAATGCAACATACATAGATACAAACTATTATATATAAACTCATCATAGATACCAGGATTACTTTTTTTTATTTACGCCAGACTTTTCGTCTACAAAAGACTCATCAGTGACGCTCGAATCCAAAAAAGTAAAAAAAAAAAAAAAGGTCAATTAAAGTACGAAGATTAAGATCATTGAGGACCAAAATTTCTAAAAGTTTTGCCAAATACAGCTAAGGTAACCTATTCCTGAGGTAGAAACACCTTAGTATTTTAATAATTCAAAATTTTTGTAAACAGTTGTGTCAGCATAGAAGTGCTAACTACTGGGCTGGTGATACCCTCGGGGAATTGAAACTCCACCAGCAGTGGCATCAAACCAATGGTTATAACAATTGTCATACTTTTGATTTGGTACAGGGCATTTTAAGAAAAAACAATCTAGGATTGAGCATGATTTTGTGACTAGCCAAAGCTCGCGCTTTATCGCAATGTTAAATATACCGCTAAAAGACAACATAACATTACAAAGGACTCACAAGTGGCGTTTGAAACAAACAAGTTAAACAATTCAAGTGTTTAACCAAATTGTTAAATGAAGGCGACAGAAGTTTACCGATGTTTAAATGTTGTAAAGTGATTAGGAAGAGTAAAATCAAGGAAACAAACAAAAACCGTCGAAATCGCACGAACTTCAACAGTAGCTTACATATTTATTGTGTACATTTTATCGCCATCCTTCATTAAGTAGATCCAGTTTTTATTTGTCTTATTCTTTTTACAATAATCCATGAACCTTTTAATATGCATTTATTAGAAGGACACTTATAAACCAAAGATAATAGAACCAGAAACCATAAAGACCGAGGGATTTGACTGATCGTAGATTGAAGTCGTATATTCATTATAAGTTAGATGGAATGACAGTCATATAAGCCCTTCCATAGTCCATATTCATTACATGATTTTACATTATTGACATAGAGATTACACCAATGACAAATTCATTAAGTATTGACATATCAACATTCAGTCTATCCCTATTTCCTCAAAACATTTACAAACAACACCATTCAGCTCAAACTGTGTAAAGCGTAACGAAGGGAACCTTCATTAAACTTTGTCCAATATCTATATTTTCAAACGAGCTCTCCCCCAAAAATAGAATAAAATATTAAAATTGCATCTCAAAAATCAACAAGCATATCAATATAACTGCACAACATACGTCTATTGTGACATTAACTTCTATTTCTAAAGTAATGTTCATATTTAGATTTAATGAAATAAAACCTCCATTATGTTGAATGGAAATTTCATGAGCATTTACTTCCGCCATGCTATTTTTATTTGCTATAAATTCTGTACATAATATCGTAACTGAAAACAAATAAAATAAATAGTGACATGCAATGTATCAAAGCGTTAGCAATAAAAACCATGGTCTTATGATGTAAGTTATTTTCTACGTTTCGTGCGTCTGTTGAACATCCGCATCTTGTCCGCTCATTTAAAATTTACATATCCACTATTAATAATATGGAGGCAGAACTAAATATATATAGAATAATAATAGATACTGTTTCTATAAACAATCCCCAAGTGAAACCAAATTTAGATGTATGACGTCAAATCATGAACGTTTGACTGACAGAAAATACCTTTGCTTATGTCCTTTTTAAAGAAGATGTTTGGGATTTTAGATTTCTTCCTTATTTACGTTGTTTTCAAACCTTCTTGAGTAAAACGTAAAAACAAAAACACCACGTAAAATTTTAAAGATTTATGTTCTCATACATTGATGGCGTATTTTTTAGCACACACTTTTCCTTTGTACATATGACATAAAAAACATATCACTTTGATAATTGTACGAAATAATAACTACTAAGCTGACGATACTATTGGAAATAGTAGTCTTCCAGTAGTGGTATCGATCCAGTGCTATAAAAACTGAAAAATATAATAAAGATTTACACAAAAAATTTATGCATCAATAAAATTAAGTATTCATGAAAATAAATACAAGCTAATTAGAAAAAAATAAATATTTAATGATTGTACCTGGATTGAAAAATCAATATCTTTGGATTTGATTGGTTCCTGCATTTAGCCGTTTCAGAAAAGATTTCACTTTTAAACTATACGTTCAGTTTATCGCTTTACATGAAGAACTAAACAGGGACTAAGTGTAGAGCAGAATCTGTTACCTTTGAAAGCACCTCTGGGATGTTTTGCCCCTCTTTTTCAGGAGCACTACCAGTTTGATTACCTCTTTGATAACATCCGCCTCTCTTTAACATTATCTCAAATTAATATTTGCTATAATTTTTTACTGGAAAATATTTATTGCAGAATTAGTATCAAAAACTACAAAACCAGATTTCGAATTAGGATTTATTATATAAGACAAGTTCACATCTTCTATGATATAACCAATCTTTTGGAGGGGAGGGGTAAGTAAACACAAGTATTGCAATATATATAAAAGATATTCTGGTTAATTTCTAGTTGTAAGTAAGGAATGAGGCAGACTTATTCTTTAAGTTCGATGGATTAACTAGTTCAATTAAAAAAAAACACACTTCATACGGGTATTTGTCCCTTTGGTATATTTCGCCTCCTTTTTATATATATATTGTATATTACACAAAGTCCCACATAAGTTTTTGTGAACAATTTATCTAGATGAGCTGCGTCGGATAGAAATAGACCTTATGCAAATGAATATCAATACATCTGTTATCCTAATTCGGATGGACGAAATCTCTAGACAAAGTGTGTAGATGTTTGAAAATTGAGTTTTTAAAAGAACTGTACAAAGTTAAAACTGAAAATCGCTCATTTCGTATTATCAGTTCCAAAGTCAATCAAAGTATTTTACAAGTAAAATAAATGTGTGCACTTGCATAGGGTAGATTTCTTTCCGACGAAACTCAGATGACATAATGTAAATAGTGGAACATGAACATACGGGATAAGGATTTTCTATTTTCATTCTGCATGGAAAATGCCTTAAAAAAGGGATAAATCTCTGTATGAAGTCAGCTATATGTTATTTGCGCATACACCATAACATTTTCACTTCCGATCAGATTGAGTGTGATGTATATCTGGCCGAACTGATGTCTAATGTATTTAACTAACTACGGCTATGTTAACGACCTGGACTATCCATGAGGGTTTCATAGTCGGGTTAAGGTATTTAACTTTCTGCGGCTATGTTAACGACCTGGACTATCCATGAGGGTTTCACAGTCGGGTTAAGGTATTTAATTTACTACGGCTATGTTAACGACATGGACTATCGATGAGGGTTTGACACAGTCGGGTTAAGGTATTTAAAAGAGGGACGAAAGATACCAAAGGGACAGTCAAACTCATAAATCTAAAACAAACTGACAACGCCATGGCTAAAAATGAAAAAGACAAACAGAAAAACAATAGTACACATGACACAACATAGAAAACTTAAGAATAAACAACACGAAAACTAGGGGTGATCTCAGGTGCTCCGGAAGGGTAAGCAGATACTGCTCCACATGTGGCACCCGTCGTGTTGCTTGTGTTGCTTATGTGATTACAAATCCGGTAAATAGTCTAATTCGGTAGGTCACATTCATGAAAGGGAAGGGAATTGTAGTTACGACGTAAGGAACATATCCGATATCATTTGTGAAACGGTTATTCCATAACGGTCAACCAACTCGTGATGGCGTCCGTAAAATTTAGGAAGGAATGATTTCAACTTCACCATTTGGAACTCTTGGTTTAATAGCTTCCTTGTGAGCAGTAACTCTCTATCAAGAAAATCATGATAGGAAATGCAAGCACGGGAATATCGTATTAATTGGGAGATATATACCCCGTATGCAGGTGCTGCTGGAATGTTGCTACTTAGAAATGGAAAGTTCACAATTGGAAAGCTGAAATCATCTCTTTTGTCGTAAAGTTTTGTTTTCACCCTCATTGTCAATTTCTAGATGTAAGTCAAGATATGAAGCCGACTTAACTGTATCTGTAGTATCCTTTATCTCCATTTCGATGGGATAGATGCGTTCCACATATTCACCAAATTTTGAATTGTTTAGTGAAAGAACGTCATCTATATAGCGGAAAGTAAAGTTAAAGGATATTGCTAACTTCTTATCTTTCTTCCTAAGAAGTTCCTGCATGAAGTCAGCCTCATAATAATAAAGAAACAAGTCGGCAAGTAGAGGGGCACAGTTTGTTCCCATTGGGATGCCGACAGTCTGTTGAAAAACACGTCCTCCGAACGTTACAAATATGTTGTCAATCAAGAAATCAAGCATCTTGATAATATCGGTTTCAGAGAATTTTTTGTTTGAATCAGAGTGATTCTTTACAAAGTATGATTTATCCCTCCCTTAGACAAGATACTTGTATCTACGTTGGCCATTCTTTTTTATGAAGCAAAGTAATACCAACTCTTTCAATTTGTCTTTTAGTTTGGAATGTGGAATACTTGTATAAAGAGTAGAAAAGTCAAATGTTTTAATACTGTTACAAGATGAAAGAGAGTTAGATTGTATGTACTCTTAAAGATCTTTGGAATTTTTAAGTATCCACATCTGATTAACGCCACCTCTAGAATAGGCATAACTTACTACGGCTATGTTAACGACCTGGACTATCCATGAGGGTTTCACACAGTCGGGTTAAGGTATTTAACTTACTACGGCTATGTTAACGACCTGGACTATCCATGAGGGTTTCACAGTCGGGTTAAAGTATTAAATTTACTTCGGCTACGTTAACGACCTGGACTAACCATGAGGGTTTCACACAGTCGGGTTAAGGTATTTAACTTACTACGGCTATGTTAACGACCTGGACTAACCATGAGGATTTCGCAAAGTCGAGTTAAGGTATCGGATGTCTTGAATAGTAAAATAACTGTAAAAAGGTATAGATATATTGCAAATTATAAAACAAACTATTGATTTAAATAGTTATCAAAGGTACCAGGATTATAATTTAGTACGCCAGACGCGCGTTTCGTCTACATAAGACCTACAGTGACGTTCATATCAAAATAATTATAAACCCAAACAAGTACAAAGTTGAAGAGCATTGAGGATCCAAACTGCTCATTATAGAAAACAAAGACATATTTATGCTTAATTAAGTCAACAACGTTGATAATGAAAATGCAAATAGACAGGACTACGAAAAAAGATTTGAATAATATTGATAAATAAAATTTTATTCTGTTAACCGAATCCCTGTGGAATATACTAATAGGAAACTGCATTTTACAGATATATATGTTTGAATTCTATTGATTTATGGAGTGACATCGCGTTTATACACGTGTGTTTTATTTATTGGTCAGGTTCTTCAGTGGTTCTATAAACTATGACAAATTCATCTGTGCATTTGCTTCGACAAACGTTTGTCTGATTCTACTCTGACACGCAATCGGTGTATTATAGGCGTCCGTGTATTTCATTTAATAATAGAAGCATTTTTTCTTTTTTTTCCTAATTTAATTTAAACATTGAGCTCGGACATAATATATTACAGTATAATATCAGTATAATATTCCCAGTATTGCGTTTTATTGTTCCCACAGCTAGTATCGCTATTGGATATTTTACATTTTGGCGCGATATTCTATATGACTGATTTATAATGGATTTTATGTCCTTAGTGTTGTGTAAATTGTACTGCAGTCAGGATATCTTTCTGACAAATTATCCAGTAATATCTGTTTTCCTCACAATCCGTATTAGCCAATGAATATTTGTCGTCATAACAGAAAGACGAGTAGGTCAGTCAAAACCTTCTTTAGAAGGCTATAAATTAGATTAACAGAGAAAATGATGGTTATCCATTTAAAGTAGCGCTTCCTTCTAAAATGTCACGACCAATTAATTTGTCCATTGATTACAATGCTTTCCTTACTATAATGTGGGAAACTGTTATCATGGTCATCTTAGAATATACGTAGTTATAAATTGTTGTTTGTATCATGTTAATCTTAGACTACAGGTTGTTCCATTGAATTCCTTCTGTTATCATGTTAATCTCAAACAATTTTGTGTCTGTTGTCTCAGATGACAATCACTTGCTTTATATTGTTTTCCAACAACTAGTAAGTTAATTTAGATTCCATCTAGAGCTATTCAAATAGTTATAGGTAGTCAAGTCTATGGTGAAACAATTTGCTGCAGCTGCAATTTGGTTCCAGGTACAGGTTCCTCTCATTTGATTTTTTAACGTATGCTTGGTTTTTAAGGTTACATGCAGGTTCCTTTCATATTATTGTTTAACGCATGATTTGTTTTTATGGTACATCAAGGTTCCTACCATATTATTATATGACGCATGTCTAGGTTCTGCAGTAAATTCATGTTCCTACCATATTAATGTTTAACTCGTGTTTGGTTTCTGCGTTACACACAGATTCCTACCATATTATTGTTTAACGCATGTTTAATTTCTGCGCTACATACAGGTTCCTCACTTAAACTAAGATAACGCATGTCTGGTTTCTGTGAAACATACAGGTTCCTACCATATTGTAGTTTAACACATGTTTGGTTTCTGTGATACATACAGGTTCCACCTCTATACTTATATAACGCATTTTTGATTTCTGCGGTACATCCAGATTCCTTCCATATATTTCTTTAACGCATATATGGTTTCTGCGCTACAAACAGAATTTTCCTCTGTATATATTTAACGCATGTTTGGTTTCTAAGGTACATAAGGTTACTCCTATATATTTGTTTAAAGCAATGCTCTTCGACTTCGTACTTTATTTTGCATTTTTAACTTTTTTGGATTCGAGCGTCACTGATGAGTCTTTTGTAGATGAAACGCGCGTCTGGCGTATATACTAAATTTAATCCTGATATCTATGATGAGTTTATTTACAACCACTGGGTCGATGCCACTGCTGGTGGAGATTTATTTCCCCGAGGGTATCACTAGCCCAGTAGTCAGCACTTTTTGTGCTGACATGAATTGTCATTGATATGGTTATATTTATAAATTTACTGTTTAATTTTGGAATTTTTTGAAATACTACGGCTTTTCTACCTCAGGCATAGATTACCTTAGCTGTATTTGGAAAAACTTTTAGGAATTTTGGTTCTCAATGCTCTTCGACTTCGTACTTTATTTTGCATTTTTAACTTTTTTGGATTCGAGCGTCACTGATGAGTCTTTTGTAGATGAAATGCGCGTCTGGCGTATATACTAAATTTAATCCTGGTATCTATGATAAGTTTATGGTAGTGTTGGCTTTTGGATACACCCGATACTATATAAGCTAGCAGTCTTGCCAACTAAATCATTATCTAATAGACACCTCTGTGTAATGTGAGAAGAGATAAGAACGTTAATTTGTAGATACTTTTTATAAAGTTTTTTCCGATGCAAACTGTACACTGAAGTTAAACATTTTTCAATAAAACATGATTTAAAGCTTTATGATTCATGTAACTTTTATGATCGGACTTTTTGCATTAATTATTTAGTGATAGACCGTTCTTTTACCTATAATGTTTTACTGCGGTTTACTACTGTTTCCTTTATTACTTTTATGAATTGTAACTTGGGTGGAGAGTTGTCTCATTGATACTCATACCACATCTTCATTTATCTACGAAATGTTTGATTATAAACAGAATTTAACGTCAATTGCCATATAATTAATACTATCCTTGTCCATGTGGTCACTGGTGGTTCATTGAAAATCATTTCATATCACCTAGTTTTAATATACATTGTAGTTCATCGCTAGGCCTCCAACAATGAGCAAAAAAACACCATAAAAATATCACTCTTTATTATATTATTAAGGGGTAGACTCATATGATCAGACAATTCGTCTAAGTATACTTCCGACATTATAAGACTGCATTGTGTAGCTGTTAACCTTATTTTAAATGTCTGCAGTAAATATCACGTCTAATCTGAGTGTTCATTGATTTATGCCTATATTTGTCTTGGTTTGATCTGTAAACCTAAGAGAATAATTACTTAATTGAGTTGTGATAAGGTAATTAATTAGTTTCAGTGATTACATCAGAGTATGGGGATGGATGTTGATTACTGATGTGAGGGAGTGCGTAATTATAATTTATTGTTTAACAGTGTTTGTACTTTCTCTTGAATCTTCCTTACTAAAACGTTGACCTGAAAATCCATTTCAATCAATTATCTTCATTTGAATGACTTTCTGACGTCTAGAGGTAATAAAATATTTTACAAAGGTAAAATCAGACAATTACGTTAACTATCCATTAAACAAGAAGCTGTTAGGATGACTGGGAATAAATAATTCCTCTGCATTGTTTTATGAAGACGCTTCGAGATGTGTATTGATTTCCTAATTAGAAGTCAGGTTTGTCACTGCAGCAATCTAAATGTTGTAATTATTTTTACACTGAACGAATGGTCACCGTCGCCACAATAAAAAATGTGAAAAATAATGTTATTATCACGTTTCTACTTAATTAAAATTTATGGTGCAGTATTCGTAGATTGGCATTAGCGAAACGCTATTCAATTATACTTATGAGCCTCTTTAGTCGACATGAAATTTGTTTTACATGTTTGGTTTATTGAATTTTAGGTAAATGAATATCGAAATTACATAATAAAATCGAGTTTATCGATAATTGCGGTGAAGCAGCAAACCTGTTTTCCTTTTGTCCCCTTATTTACCAAAATTATAGTACTATTTTTTTAATTTTGTCCTTTTCATGAATGTGACCTACCGAATTATAATAATATTATTTGAATACCGAATTAGACTATTTACCGGATTTGTAATCACATAAGCAACACGACGGGTGCCACATGTGGAGCAGGATCTGCTTACCCTTCCGGAGCACCTGAGATCCCCCCTAGTTTTTGGTGGGGTTCGTATTGTTTATTCTTTAGTTTTCTATGTTGTGTCATGTGTACTATTGTTTTTCTGTTTGTCTTTTTCATTTTTAGCCATGGCGTTGTCAGTTTATTTTAGATTTATGAGTTTGACTGTCCCTTTGGTATTTTTCGTCCCTCTTTTATTTGAACCTATACGTCTTATGTAGGCTGACAATTCAACACGCACAGTTATACGTCATAGAACTGTTATTACAAATAATTTTGATCACAGTTTGTATTTTTCTGTTTTAATGCGAATCTCATGAATATTTACTGAATGTTTTCTTGTTATCACTCATACTTTTGTTGTTTAAAGTGAGCAATTGCGGGACAAATAGAAGATATTTATTTTCTCATGTTTGTCTTTTTTTCCAAGCTCATTAAGTTTGAGGATTAGATTAAGCAAATGTCTTTGTTATTATGTTTATGTTTTTGTGTATTTTGTATTAAAGGTTGATAGTCTTTTGTCAATATGAAATGATCTTAGCATCTTCTATTTGTTTTTATTGACCTATGGTCGTCTCGCAATTTTTTTGAAAAGTTATAAACTTGAATCAACTCTGAAATCTTTCACCATTTTAAGAGATAATTGTAACCACTATTTTTTCAATTTATAAATTGACCATTCGAGATTTGACGTATTTGCTCTTAGTCATCTTTTCGTTAAATTCACATTTACATAAATATATCCGTATTTCAATTTATAGCTATTGTAAATATATTTCTCTTTTGTTATTCTTCTGTATTTAAAAACAGATTTATTTTGCTTTGGTTTTCTATCATGTGTAGATAATTTCCATTCATTTTACATTTGTTACGCCTAGGAAACATAATAAAAATGTCCAGAAACCATATTGGTAACACCCAAGAAATGTTTAATATCCAAAATGAAAATTAAAAGCAGGTGTGAAACGTACGGTATATTCAGATTCTTTTTTTCTTTATCAATTTTTTAGGTACCATTTTTTTACCACATTCCGGTTACTTGTCCGTTCTTCTATCTACCAAAAGTTGAGCAGATGATACACGGATCGGTAAACTTGACAGAAATCTCTTTCTTTATCCTCCACATACAAATTCCTTCTTATCAATATCATTGACAATCTGTGTTATCCGTGTTTTCAAGATTACACTCTTAAGTGTTTTTCGGAGGGCACAAAATGTGTGTCTCTAGTGCTATGCAGATGACACACAGATTCTTCGTGGTTCAGTCAAGTTGTGGTGTATTTATTCTATTAATATACCATTAGTTTTTGTAGTAAACCAAATAGACCGGAAAATATTCGCTTTCTTCAAGAATAACAAAAGATGTACAAATAATGTGAATTCAAAGAATCTTTCATTAAAATATCTTTTGCTAAACTTTTACATTTGTCACTGTATAATAACTTTTAAAGCATTATATTATTCTTCAATTACCAATTTAGTATGCCAAAAAAGTTTTAAAATTATATTTGGCAAGGGAACATCAGTATTTTTGATTCTATTTGAATTGTTGACTGTAATATTTTTTTTTAAATTCCTGTAATCCTTTTAGAGTATTTTTTCGTTCTTGAAGATATTTAAAATCATATTCTCATATTTCAAGTGATATACCAATTTAGAAAACTAAAATTTTAACTACAAAAATTCAACCGTTGGAGAAGCGATATTTTTCATCATATTATCGTTCGATGTGTTTTATCATTTAAATACTAACTCCAAGGAACATCTCTAAGTAAATGACAAAATCAAAAGCTCAAACACATCAAACGAATTTATAACAACTGTCATATTCCTGACGTGGTACAGGAATTTTCTTATGTAGAACACGGTGGATAAAACCAGTACACAAAGTTTGTATTGGTTCTTGTTTCTAATTATCTTGTGTTTTGTGTACGGTTTGTCGGTTTATCTTTACTCTTTTTAAGCCATGCTGTTGTCAGTTTGTTTCAATTTAAGAGAGTTACTTTGGTATCTTTTGCCTGTTTTTCCAACATGAGCACATAGCGAGTCGTCCTGTTTCCTACTATAAGTTGCTCTGTTTTGTACTGCATCGCTACATACGAATCGGAGTTGCTTTTGAGGTGTGTTATATCGCTACACTCTGGTGTGCCTTTGGTGTGTGTTATATTTCCACATACCGAGGTGTCTTTAGTGTGTACTTGTTTTATTTTCACATACCGAGTTGTCTTAAATTGTATTATATCGCCACATACAGAGTCGCATTTCGTGTGTGGTATATTTCCACATATTGAGCTGGCTTCAGTGTGTGTTATATCGCCACATATTGAGCTGGCTTTAGTGTGTGTTATATCGCCACATATTGAGCTGGCTTTAGTGTGTGTTATATCGCCACATATTGAGCTGGTTTTAGTGTGTGTTATATCGCCACATATTGAGTTACCTTTAGTGTGTGTTATATCGCCACATATTGAGTTACCTTTAGTGTGTGTTATATCGCCACATATTGAGTTACCTTTAGTGTGTGTTATATCGCCACATATTGAGTTACCTTTAGTGTGTGTTATGTCGCCACATATTGAGCTGGCTTTAGTGTGTGTTATATCGCCACATATTGAGTTGCCTTTAGTGTGTGTTATATCGCCACATATTGAGTTGCCTTTAGTGTGTGTTATACCCATGATACCGTTATATACTGATTCGCCTTTAGTGCGTATTATATCGCCATATTCAGAGTTGCCTTAAGTGTTTATTATATCGCCACATATCGAGTCCTTTTGCTTGTACTATATCTCCTCACACCCAGTCAGAGGATAATATGCACAAGGTATTCGAAAAAGAAATATGTCTCTCCACTCAGACAAATTGTTCTAAATCGAAGCCGAAGTCATTGCTATTCCTTCCAAATGCCTGTTGATTTTGAAGTCTCTTGTTTCCGATATTGGATAAAGTGTCGATAGCAGCAAACGTGTATTCATCATTTAGCATATTATTTGTAATGCGAGATCTTCATTTAAAATCACAACACATTACATGGAAATATTGGAAAATATATTCTGTCATTTAAATACGATACATCAGACGAACTTCAACGTAAATGGATTTTATCTTTTCTATGGTTGCACATCTTCCATAATTACTACAAAAATCAGATATATACATATTAACAAAACATGATATCAAGGTATAAATATATTGTTTAGAACGAATCCTTATGAACCGTTGCCTTTCTAAGACACCTGAATCCAAATTAAGCAATTATTTGTAATTGTATGGTATGACAGATAGCTTGATTGACGTGACTGTCATTACCAACGGGAACAAATCCGATATCTCATTCACTTCTCCGCTACGTAAATGTTAGCATTGTATTCAATGTTGAATTATAACTTCTAATTCTTCTTGTTTCATCTGAAATTTTATGTACAAAGGATTTCACGTGATTTTATTGGATTTTTAAACTTCTTAAACAGAGGTGTTCAATTGAATTTCTATGTTTAAAACGGAAATAGCTTTATATGGTTGACTTGGAAACTAATTCTGAAGAAAATATCCGAGAGGATGAGAAAAGAAGTTTGTGTTGTAAAATAAAATGTGCCACACCTTTTTGCAGAATGGATATGTTTTCTATCATCAAACAGTCGATCTATGCGGAGGACACAAACCCTATAACCCGATATTTCCAAATAGGGCGACAGGTAGGAAGCTGTGGTCCGGAGATGATATGGAAAATATACGAAGCTATAAGAATCTCAGACCAAAAGGTAAGCTCATTATTTCTTCACAGACTATGTTCGTGATACAATTGAGTGCTATCACAATATGATTCTCATCACATCCTGCGTATTTCTAATGGGCTGCAGTTTAACAAAGTATTTGATAGAGATATTGAATGTATCATCCACTTTTCAAATACAAGATCTTGACGTTTCTGATAATGGAACTTTCATGTTATTTTGGATTTGATAAAATAAAATCCCTTATATCGTATACAAGTTTTGTTAATGTGCTAAAACAGAAATTTGGAAAATGTAAAAAAACAAACACCCATTTAAAATCAACTTACATAAATCAAAAAAGGAATAACTTAGGTAAAACGCCGTCGTAATGTTTTAATTATTTATGGAAATCATTTTATCAAAATTTTATTTAGCAAATAACTAATTTTTAAAACACTTTCAAATCTTCTATTTCTAAATTTTAAAAAAGAAGTGTTAGAAATAAATGTTTTAGAATTGATTGTGATTTGTGAAATCTATTATCATATTGGATGTGTCAGGTACATTCTAACAGATATATAATAGGTAACAAACGTTTTATTGATAAACAAGTGAAATCTTAGAAATGTTTTAATTTCACTATTAGGAAAAACTATACTGCTTTCAAATGGAAATTCTATACAGAAATCAATCTAAGGGTTTCACTTCGAAGAAACTAATCATTGCATTAATGCACTGTTAAAAAGCATAGTATTACAGAAAAGCATGTCAAGATTTGAAAGACGAACTTTTTTATTACCCATTTATGCCCTTTTGATGATCTTTTTTCTTTTCCTTGAAAACCAACAGATATTTTTATATTGTATAATTTTTAAAGGCTGATCCTACAACTTGCTAATGATGATTTTATTTTTTTAAAACCCATTATTGTTGGCCTTACGATGGCCGTTGAAAAAAATCCAACAAAGAACAATAGAAAAATAAATCGAAAATAGATAAAAGAAACAGTATGTAGACCGTTTATAGATATACGAAGAGGTCTTGTATAATGGAAAATTAACTTGTTGTTAACTTTGATGACAGCTTCTATTATAATGTTATAGCTTACAAATTTTAATGTATCTTTACAATCAATCAGAAATGACTGATAAAAAACCAGAACACAAAAATACCTAATAATGATATGATAAATTCATGTTTACGATTTATCAGAAAAATATTATGAATTAAGTTGCATCACCATCTAAACAATATCTAAGAAACAGAACACACTATTATATTTCTCAATTGTTTTTTTATTCATGTTGCAAAAACAAACAAAGAGAACTGATTAGAATTTGAAAGCTCAACAAACACATTGTAAAACGTTGGATTATTGGCCATCAAAACTCGCACGTGTTTACTCAGGATTATAAATACCTTCCCAATCATATGTCAAGCATAGAAGTACCCTCCTCTTTGTCTCGAATTAAAACACGTTTAATATATCAGTGGTTACACCTTTTGAAGATACAACACTCGCATTGTATGTACGCAGGAATAAAAAAAAGTTACATCCTCGGCGGGTAAAATAGCCGCTCATTATGCATCAGGGATAAAACATAAACTATCACTTCTCAGGTTACCATTTCAGAAATAAAATGCCTGCCTCTCATGTCTCATGTCCCCTTCAAGACAAATAATGACCCATCATGCCTTAGGCAACTACTTTTAGTCATAAAGTATCAACCAATCATGTCTGAAGTTGCTACCTCTGGGCAAAACATACCCAGTTGTTATGAAATAGTTTGTATCTATGTGTGTTTGCGTTTGTTTTTTGCTGCACTTTGGTTTATTGTTGTTCCTTAGTTTTTCTCTTAAAGTTTATGTGTTTTCCTCGATTTTGGTTTGTAACCTGGATTTTTTTTCTCTCAATCGATTTATGACTTTTGAACACCGGTATACTACTGTTGCTCTTAGTTACTACTTCTTGGAATAAAGTACCCACAATGCACGTCATAGATTAATATTTATAGGCATAAAAAAAACACCGATCATGTCTTGGGTTACTGTTTCTGGGCATAAAGTACCCACCTATCTTGTCTCAGATTTCTTCTTCTAGGCATAAAGTTACAACAAATCATGCTTCTAGTTACTACCTCTCCTTCAAGTGCACAATCAAGCATTTTTTAGGTTAATTCTTCTCGTAATAAAGAGCATACCAATCATGTGTCGTGGGTATCATATGGCCACCAATCATGTCTCAGATTACCATTTCTGAGCATAAAGAATCCACCAATCATTGTCAGATTACTACTTTTTGGTGTAAGGTACTAACCAATAGTACTAACCAATCATGTCTCTAGTTACCACTTCTCGATATAAAGTACCCATCAATCATGTCTCAGGCTACTGCTTATCGGCATAAAGAACCATCCAACTATGTCTCAGGTTACTACTTCTCGGAATAAAGAACCAACCAATAATGTCTCAGGTTACTACCCCTAAGGCATAAGGTATATCCACAAATCATGTATCAGTTCATTACTTGTGGGCATTAAGTACCCACATTGTATCCCAGGTTACTTCTTCTAGGCATAAAGTATCCATTTATCATGCATGTCTCGGGTTACTACTTCGGGGCAAAAAGTGCATAAAATCGTATCTCAGGTTACTTCTTCGTGGATGATATTCTCTACAAAGAGTAGAAAAAGACGTATGGTGTTCATCAAAATTATTTTTTTGAAATACTAAGGCTAAGGAACAGATTACTTTTGCTGTATTTGGCATCACGTTTAGGAATTTTGGTCCTCAGTGCTCTTTAACTTCGTACTTTATTTGGCCTTTATAACTTTTTTTAATCGAGCGTCACTGATGAGTGTTTTGTAGACAAAACGCGCGTCCAGCGTAGGTATAAAACTTAATCCTGGCATCTGTGATTAGTTTATTTATTAGACACAATCCCATTTATGTAATTGGAACTAATCAGCATATTTCGATAAGTACTGAAAGGTCTTCAAGGATTAAGACCTTCAACAGAATAGGTCATAAATTACAGCAAAATGACGAAGTACTCGTGTGCTGGCTATAGCAATAATTATTTGTATTTGATATTTATCGATTAGTTCTTTATTGTTGAAATAACATGCGCGGGAAATATTTTATCTAAATTTTTAGTTGAATCTTTCACAAGTATACAGTCTCCGTTTATATGATGCCATGATTTGTTTTAGATGTAATTTGTAATTCTTTGTATTTTTTTGTAGTGATTTTTAGACCTTACGTGTTTATCATTGTGTTCACGTTGTAATCTATCGAGTCGTTGCCTCTGTTCATTTTTTTTTAGGTTTTTTTTCACAATTTAAGTTACGGAATTTAACGGTTTGTTGATAGATTGAAATTATGTTTTGACCGTTGCACGTGTGATAAATAACAGTTTTGAAAGTCAGTGTCATTTAATTCATTTTTTTTAGACTAAATATTTTAATTGTTGTTATATGTAAAAGTTTAAAAAAATAATACTTTAGCTATAGCCTGTTTCACTTGAACATTATGGTTTACTAGTATATGGTCATGATTATAAAATAACTGTTATAAACTTTGAATTTTTCACAATACTGATAATTATCGACCCCAGAAATAGATAATCATTGCGGTATTTTGCCAAATCTTTCAACATTTTTGGTCTTCAATATTTTTTGCATTCATACCTTATTTTGCCTATTTTCACTTTATTTTCTCCTAGTGTTACTGTTGAATTTTGTGTATACGAAAAGCTTCGTCTGTAATTCTGGTATCTTACTTTAACTTTAATTCTCTCCGAGCCAGAAGTCGTATAAGGCTCCTACACTGAAATTCCAGCCATGTCTATCTTGTGCCGCTGTTCTGACCATGTTTACCTGTCCAATATTGTTGGTTCTTTTTATCTTTCTCTTTTTCTTCTCCATGTAGTGTTTGGTCTTCCTCTAGTTCTCTTCCCTTTCGGGTTCATTGAATGCTACATAACTTTTGTTGTCTGGTATCTATAATGAGTTTTTTTGGACTCTGGAGCCCTCAAAACGTTTTGAAACTTATGGCTTTAATTACAATATTACCTTACAAGCAGAATGCATAGTAATATTCTTTAATTAAGGAAACAGTAGTTAAACAAATTTTTATGCAGACAAATCAAGTTAACAAACAAACACTGGGGGAATGGTACGTCGACTATGTAAACGAATCCCACTATGCACGCATAAAGAGCATAAACTATATATTTTTTAATTGTCGGTGGGTTTTGTCTGTTTGATAGTTTGCTTGTTTATTTGCTTGTTATATATATTCGTGTGGCCTTGTTGGTATGTGTGTCTTTACTTGTTTTTGTTTGTTCCTTTTCTTTTTGAAAATATACTGTTGAAAAATAAGAACTTATTGCTTAATTTATTCACAATAGTCTAGACTAAAGGATTTGTTCAGTAATGCTATATATACAGTCGAGAGATTGTAACTTTCGTAAACAGCAACATTAATTTTCCCTAAAGTGACATTTTAATTTGAATAGTATTATGTCTTGATTTGATTGACATCCTCCACTGTTACTAAGCACGTGTATTCTAGACGAGCTGATATCTCTAGCAGTTTAGTTTGATTTAGTTTAGTTTCCGGCACTGTTTGTTGTATTTGTTGCGCTATTTTATTTCATTCATTTTACGTTCTTTTTTTTTTATTTAGTTATGTAAGACATTGCAATTCATCTAATCGAATATAGAGGCTCTGTTTCTATGCCAAAAATTACATATTTGGAATACATTTCGATATTTAAGAGCTTTGATGATTTTTAATTCCATTAAACTAACGTATGACCATAATAATCAGTTCAAGTCGAACGCTTCTTACTGATATACACGACAAAAGAATGATTTTTTAATATTGCACAGATTTATCAAATTTTCATTTGTTTGAGTCAATTTATATGGTTGTCAATCCTTTTTAAATCGTACACTTTTAAGTAATAAAAATCAAAGAAAGATTAATAAAACAAGAACAGAATTGCCCAGCTTTCTTATAATGATTAATATTCGCCGGAATCAAGTGAACAAAGGAGAAAATAAATATTTTACTGCACAGAACTAATCAATTGACAGAAATGATAGGAAACATTAGATTCAGTGACGTATAATAAACGTACTTAAAATACCAATGCTTTCTCCTTGGGAACGGTAATCATCACTCCAGTATCTTAGGTTTCACGAGAAATATTCCGGACGGAATATAAGAATAGTTCATTTCATTGGTAATAAAATTTCCATACAATTCTTTTGAAGAAGGTCAATTTATATATGTTTATATGATTATTTAGGTGATAGTGGACTGTTGTGAGTATTTATATATATTTTATTCAGGTGGCAGTAGACTTTTGCCATTTTGTCGTATTGATAATAAATAGGATTTAAAACAGCTTAAGGAACTGTGAGATATCTATAATCTAGTGGTTGACTGTAGTTGACGTCTGGCGTAGCTGGTTTTTTTTTCCTGTTTTCACTCTATAATTTTTTTCATAATAAATGTTCAAAGGTACAAATAATATCATATACGGTAGAACTGCTTACATCATAGAAAACTTGTCGGCGATTTCCCCCTATTTGGGTGATCCTTTTCTATACCGTTATTAAGCTTTCTATGAAATATCTTGTCTATGTTTTAATGTTAGTTTTTTGTTATCATTGTATATAGGTGTGCTCCAGTAATTAAATTGAGATGCTTTGAAATGGTACTTAGTTTTTGTTCTAAGGTGTGCTCCAGTAGTTAAATTGAGATGCTTTGAAATGGTACTTAGTTTTTGTTCTACTAAGGTGTGCTCCAGTAGTTAAATTGAGATGCTTTGAAATGGTACTTAGTTTTTGTTCTAAGGTGTGCTCCAGTAGTTAAATTGAGATGCTTTGAAATGGTACTTAGTTTTTGTTATCATTGTATATAGGTGTGCTCCAGTAATTAAATTGAGATGCTTTGAAATGGTACTTAGTTTTTGTTCTAAGGTGTGCTCCAGTAGTTAAATTGAGATGCTTTGAAATGGTACTTAGTTTTTGTTATCATTGTATATAGGTGTGCTCCAGTAATTAAATTGAGATGCTTTGAAATGGTACTTAGTTTTTGTTCTACTAATGAAACCAGGTTTGTTTTACTTTGATGATATAGTTAAGAATGTGTATCGCCTTTCTAAATGATTAACATGGATACGAAAAATTGAGCATATCCATAATCTTATCCGACACATTATTCCGTGACGACCAACAAGTCCGTCAGCTTTCTTGTAGGCAGCAGGCATCTATTAACTAAATCCCTATCGGAAACTCAACTTCTTGTAATCGATAGTATGCTATGCTGAATGAGTTTTCTGTTTTAAATCAAGAGTGTTTGGAACATTTTTACGTTTTCTGAACTATCATTCATTTTTTATTATCTAAATATGAATAAATCATTTCTCAGAAAACGACAAAAATATTAAAACATTTGGATATTTCATTTAAAATGTATTTACAGTGCAAGATAATATATCATTTGTAAATATTTAGATAACTAACATTTAATAATATCCATCATCATATTGTGCTTTTTTGTCTTTATGGAATATTTTCTCTTAATGCGTAACGCTCATGTTCTATCAAAGCGTTACTAAATACACTAATGAAAACATATCTCAAGGTAGATCTCAAATTGGTGTCAAGATATCAGCTCATTGGTTGGACAATTCTTACAATAATCAACTGGCTAGAGTTCAATATTACCTGGTCTATAATTTGGACATTAACCTCACGCTGTATGAGCGAAATGGGTCTTACCATTTGCACTGATTGCATAAATATTCAATGACCTGTCGAGTATCATTGATTCCTGTTTTACTATACTCATTTTATGTTATTTTCTTTTTTTACTCTAAAGATTAAAGTTGATACAAAAATCTAAAATTTTGGAAAATTTTGCGAAATAGGTATAGAATACAATAATGTAAATTATTGATATTATAACTTTAAACAGACGGCCACGACGTAACACATAATCTATTATCGTCTAATGTGTCCAATCTGTAGATGTATATTAACCTCACGAGAGTTGGTGAGAACGTCACCAACATGAAATGCAGTTGTTGGAATTATAGATCGAATGAAGTTCACAAGCAATAAATATAACCACAGCAAAACAGAATCACATTATTACATGTCTGCTGATCCCAGGAGTGTCAAGAAATAATAAAGAAATTACATTTGTTTGATATATAAAGATAACGCGAGACTTCTGAAACGAGATTTTAAAAGTGCCCACGACAGCATTTTAAGTTAAAATCACAAAAGATTACTCCTTTTCCATGATTTGAAAGGGAGTTGCGGAATTTCAGACAACTAGCAAGTTTAAAAAGGCACAGTTATACTTGATAATTACTCCTTTTTACAAGTTTTATGAATACAACAAATGAAATTTATATAACGAAAACTTAAAGAGGCTAAACAATATCGATAGTTTGTCGATAAACAAAACGAACATGAAAATAACCACACATATACATGATAACTTATTGGTGGGGTTCGTGTTGTTTATTCTTTAGTTTTCTATGTTGTGTTATGTGTACTAGTATTGTTTGTCTGTTGTCCCTTTCATTTTTAGCCATGGCGTTGTCAGTTTATTGTAGATTGATGAGTTTGACTGTCTCTCTGGTATCTTTCGTCGCTCTTTTATTGTCGATTTATGAGTTTGACTGTCCCTCTGGTATCTTTCGTCCCTCTTTTACAGCCCATTCAAGAATTTCAATGACTAATTATGAGGAAAAAAGAACATAGATAACGGTACGAACGAAAACCTTGATGATAAATATCATCGGTATCGTTTATTTGTATTGGACGATAATAACATAACTCCAACATTTGTAACAGCAATCAAAGAAGTTATGATAATAATTGTCATAAAGATAAAAATAAGACGACACTTTGTCACTATCAGAATATTATATTTAGAACAAAGTAAAGTGTAAAGTAAACTGGATTGCTGAATTTCATAAACTGAAACAATCCATTCCACAAAATTGAATTGACATAGTTAAACAAGAAAATTCTGTCAAAAGTAAAGTAAATGTCCAGAGAAATAAGATCAGATGGAAAGATTTTTATTTTGAGACTACATTTTTTTTTCAAATACTTAACTGAGAATAAATTAAAACTATACAGATGGAAACTACTACAGTTTATTGTACCAACCAAAAAGCATCTATTTTAATGAAAAACACTAATAACAGTTTGTGTAGTTTTTGTATCATAGAAGAAGACTATGCTCATTATTTTTTCAATTATTCTTATTTGACAACATTTGGCAACAATAAACGACCTCTTAAAAAAAGAGTAATTTAGATTTTCAAATATAATTACAACACATGATATTTGGATACAAAATTACAGACAACAAGTATTACTCAATTAATTTTTTGATTACAATTATTAGTTTTTCAATTTATAAGTCGTATTATGTATCTGAGCTGAAAACAAAAAAACATAGACGTCTACAGATTTTTTGTTAATGAATACACCAAGAGAGTAGATACCAATATTAATGGACATAAGACAATAAGTCCAATGTTACTTTCAATAAAAAGAAACATAATCAATGAATAATTTTTTTAAATATTGTTAAAAAAGAGTTTTGTAAACAAAATGTATGTCAATTAATTTAATCAGCTGATTATTCCCTAGGTAGTCAGTGGATTGTAACAGGGTACGTCAAGAGAAGCTTGGAATCTTGATAGTGTATGTAACAAGCAATATTTGATGAATAAAATCATTATGTAGTTCAAAATTTTTTTTAAAAATAAATAAGCAAAATAAAATAATATAACAATGACTTATGAGTTTCATTTCTCTTGGTATTTTCCGACTTTTTTTTAACAATAAAATCTTACGACACAAGCAGTGTAATGATATTCATTTAATAATGAGCGTATCGATAAATATCTGACAAGAACAGAAGAATTGTTTTGTTTGCTGTCAATTTTACGAGTATTTGTCAGAGCTCACCTATTTTGTTCGGTCTTTCACGTGTATTATAGGTGCATACAAAGGACACACATGCGATGCTTAATGCATTATTCTTATATGTGATTTACTGAGAGCCATCCGCATTTGCAAAATCCTTCTTGTACTTATGTACCTGATTAATTTTTGAAAAATACATTGCTTACTTCTCACATTGATTAAACACTAGCATATTAAAACTGTATTGCAATCGACAAACATGTAACCTCTCTAATGAAATACAAGAAAATATATGGTTTTTGTTCAGCTGTATTTTTTTTTTATTCAGCTGTAATTGTTTGTCTCCTACTTAAATTTTGTTTTGTATTGCCTCTTGATATCGTCTTACTTTTGTTTAAAAAAAAGACATGATGCAAACATTTGATACAATACATAAACACAAATTTTACTATTATTCGTGGACTGAGAATTGTTTTCGAAGTATCTTTATGCTTTTTCCTAATATGTTTTAAAGATTGTACTCATAGAAATACTATCTTATATATGATAAATAAAGGCAACAGTTCAAAAGTTATCAATCGATTGAGAGAAAAACAAACCGGCGTTACAAAACCATAATTGACAAATGAAGGAAAATTCAGCAGGTAAGATGCAAAACTTTCATTATATCTGAACACTCGTTTATATTTATAAGGCCACACACGCAAAAATCAGAAATAATGAAACATTCGCAATTACCATTATTAAGTTCAAGAAATTGTGAGAAATAACGATATAAATCTGTATGGTTTTATTGATTTTGTATTTTACATGTCATATTTAGTGTCATACAGGAGGAGAGTAATTAAAAAAAATTATGAAATAACGAAAAGGCAATAATTACGAAACTGTTTCTGACGAAATTCTATTCTATAACATGTAAATCTGTCATCTCTTCCTTTGTTAATTAAAGATTTTTTTTCTTTGGTTAATATTGTTCAATAGTTGTTTGTTTATAACAAAACTCTGTAGATAATGAAAATGAAATAGACCATGTAGTGAAGTATAATCTTCAACATTTCGAACCAAGTGAATTACTGACATTCCGTACGGTCGATGCTTTATCAGATTGTTCCTAGATAACGTAGTATTAATAGACATGTTTACTATGTCCATATAATAACTGTTATTTAATTCCTACCATTTTACTGTTAAGTATCAATGTAAGAAAAACGATCATAGTTTTCAACATATGGTCTACAACTAACGGAAATTTTCAATGTTAATTTCTAAACCTCCTCGAATATAAAAAATGTAAAATGAATTTAAGATTGTTATTTGGATGGAGCATCTTCCTATATCTATCAAAAGAAACTACAACAAAAACTGTCATTATTTAATTGTTTAAAGTGATACAACTACTAAAAAGTGACCGGTGACAAAAAAAAATCAGAAATGAAAAGGGATATTTTAGTTGATGGTGGACAAACAAATAACAAGGCATCCCGATGACATGACTTGAGAATGCTTGTTGCAAACCAATATTTGTAGACGATATAGTAATAACCTAACTTGGGAATTCAATGCAATTGGTCCTGATTCAAATCCATCTTCAAGTATGATTAGACAACATGTTGGCTCGTTGAGTTTAACATACAAAGTATAATAAATCTACAAAATAATCATAATTATGTCGGACATGCTGGTATTTTAAGATCTAAGACCGTGAAAGCATATCATCAATGAGTTGTCATGAAATAGAAGTTTCTTCATAATAGATTTTATAAATGGAAGAATTATAACGCAATATTCTTTCCACTGGAACATATTCTAACGGAAAAAATGGCATAACATAATTGTTCCAACAGGACAGATTGTTTGGCCTAGTTTATAATATAGTTTGCAGGGTTAATTTCTGGTAGGCGGAACAAATATATTGATAGAAAGATGTCATGATATAGAAGTTTCTTCATGAGAAAAAAACACCACTTAATCAACCAATACTATATGGTTATCGTAAAACGTAAGCAGTGTCGAAGTCGTATTTTCCTCACAATTCGACAGAGACGTGTTTGTGATAGAAACATATACCCCCATGACACTTGAAACAGTCGTAATTTTGAAAAAAAGGACAATGTGGTCTTGTTTCATAGGCATTTTAACTCAAGATCAAAATTTAGATTTTTATCCACTACCATGGGTACTCAAACTCAAACCACTTCATATTATGGGATCGACAACATGCTCCACGAAGTTTCCAAATGATAAACATATATTTGATTAACAATAAAAACCAGACCAGAGTTTTTATGAAATTCTTTTCTTCTAGAGTGGTGTGAATTATTTGAAAAGTAAAATAAAGTTGATTGTTATTGAACATCTCGGTCAGGATGACGACGGAATTTACCAATAGTCGTACCAACAACCCCGTTCTCTCTACGTTGATTGTTACAACAGCGCAATGGACATTATTACAGAATACTGTACTTGCAATATAGATACTACATGTTGGTCAAAATTTTCCTTCATTTTCAAAGGAATTGAGATTATCTTAGGTTTCTGATAGGAATTGAGATTATCCTAGGTTTCTGATAGGATTTGAGATTATCCTAGGTTTCTGATAGGAATTGAGATTATCCTAGGTTTCTGATAGGAATTGAGATTATCCTAGGTTTCTGATAGGGGCTCTTGGTGCTCACTCTTGTCTTTTTGTTGCTTAATATTGACTGGTTTGTGTTTTGTTTGTTTTGTCATGTGATAGTTGATCTTGGCAACGGATAACTATGACGTTTTGTAGAGTGGCAATCATGCCATATCTTGTAATTCTATGGGCGATTCAGATAAAGCAAGATGAACTCATCCTGTCGACTCGCGCGATCCCGCTCCTTTTGGAGATAATGCAACTGTCAAAGCTTTTGATTATTTAACTTGATATGTATCTTTCAAATCGATATAAAGAGTTGACATCAGTAAACTTCTTCTACTCTTAACTTTAATCAGTGTACCTCTACACTCATCCTGATTAATAATCAAGTGAAAAATCTAAAATTCGATCTTATATGATAATATAAATAAAGCTTTATATAGTTATTATAATTTCGAAACCCAGTTTAGTATTGATTAGGAAACGAACAATGTAGAGAAATCGCAATACAACATCCTAATTCCGAAACTCAGTTTATTATTGATTAGGAAACGAGGACGTAGAGAAATCGCAATACAACTACGTTTTGGTTAATCAACATAATTTGTGTAATTGGATATAATCTAAACAAATTTATGCATGATTTTGATTGTCTGAATAAATCAAGGAGGTTACATAAATTTTACTGATTGTTAATCATTGGCCTTGACACCTACAGTTCACTGATGCTTGAAATGACAGTTTAAAGACGTAGATAACAGTAACCAGATATTATACGTTATGACGAACTGTCCCTTGCCAATGTGGAAACTAGCTTTATAGAATCTTAAATCAAGTAAAACGGATTTCACTTCGATTCAATCAAATAGTGATGGAAAGATAATTCCTAATGCCTTAATGACAAATAGAATAATAGTGAAGATGAAATCGTGTGTAAAGGTTAACAAAGTTGGTAGTCGATTTTAGCGGCATGGAATAGTTGGAGTCAAACAGCTTAATATAGCGTAATGAATCAAATTTATCAAACGAGAACCATTTAAATGTTTCATTATCATCTGGCATGTGCAACCAGTGGAAATAGTCCGATAAAAGCTTCCTTACAATGTGCTATTTTAGGTTGTACGTACAATTAAATGTTATAAGATCGGTGCACTCCAACACACTTCTTACGTAATAATTCTGAAAGAAAACTGCATTATACTTGGTTAATTACAATATTCAATGTTTGGTTTTATCATTTCTATATAAAACTGCAACTTAATTTCATGAAAGGGTTATCTCATTACATATTCTTTTGAAGATAAAAGCTAATTACGTTGGAGACCAGAATTATGGGATTCAAACTGAATTTTCATCATATAACCGAAAATGGATCAACTATAGACACATTTTATTAGCCTCTCACTTTATATTTTGATCAATTTGAATTTAGCGACCTTGATAACATATATTACGTTTTAACTAAAGTCTTGACTATTTTACATGCACAGTTCTTAGTTTAGACTACAGAATTATCGAAACTACTGGGTGACATGGTCAATAAAAACGAAAAGATAAAATGAATGATTGCTGCCCAAAAATAGGTCGGGATAATTAATAAAGAAAACGAAAACAACCGTTAAGATGGTATAGGAGTATAGACTAGAAAGAATAGAATGTGTTCATACTTTTCGCCATTTCAGAGATAACTCCCTTTAAAATGTCAATAAAAAATAAATGATGTCACTAACATAGTGCATTATTACTACTGTTAACTTATGTTAGTTCATTTAATCTGATAATTATTTCAGCATGTTATCGGCCATTTTCCTTTACAAATACAGGTTCATCGATAAACACGAGTTTTGTAAAGCTAAATCAGCAAGCAATGATTAATGGCATATTTTCAGGTGTCTCTTCATTAAGCAACAGTGAACGGTCTGTGAAATCAATCAGCTTAAAAGTAAAAAATAACTTTATGGAATTTCTGTACTTTACGACAAACTTGGGGTTCCATATTCTGCAAAGATAAAATACACACTTAATGTATATAAACTGAAAGTGGCCGTGCTTGTGATCCCTTTATACAAAAAAGAAGATGTGGTATGTTTGCCATTGAGACAACTCTCCACAAGAGACCAAATGACACAGAAATTAACAACTATAGGTCATCGTACGGCCTTCAACATTGAGCAAATCCCATACAGCAAAGTCAGCTATAAAATCAGATATGTTTTCTTTATTGTGAAAAAAACACAAGCTTTTTGCAGGTAAACAACTAAGAGAGGCAGCAAAAGAAATTTTGGTTGACACTACTGACCATGAAAAAAGAAACGAAAATAAAAAAAAAAACATAATATAAAAAAACTACGGGGAGAGATTACGTTTTCAGGAAGATAAAGCTGTTCTGCTCAACTAGAGGAACTTAAATGTTGCCTATGTGCCTATGTTTTGATCAATTTGAATGTAGCAGCCTTGATAACATATATTTACGTTTTAACTGAAGCCTTGACTATTTTACATGCCCAGTTCTTAGACTACAGGATTATCGAAACTACTGGGTGACATGGTCAATAAAAACGAAAAGATAAAATGAATGATTGCCGCCCAAAAATAGGTCGGGATATTAAAAAAAACCAACCGAAAACAACCGTTAAGATGGTATAGGAGTATAGACTAGAAATGATAGAATTTGTTCATACTTTGCGCTATTTCAGAGATAACTCGATTTAAAAATGTCAATTTAAAATTACTTAGAATCTGGCAAAAATAATCTACGCTTTTAAAATATTTATATTTATAAATTATCATCTTATAGATTTGTTCTTTTAATTGAATTGAGTTATCTGCATCCCTGCATCAAATTTTGCTAACTTCATTGACTGGACTGAGTTGTCTGTTTTTTTTACAATACAAGTTGAAAAAAACAACCATACCACGTCAAGGATGTAATGACAACAATATGCCGACCACTAAAGACTTTCAAAAATAAGACTTGGAGTATTCGACATCGCGTTAAAGGGTAGATCCATGGCGGGTTATTGGACAGCGGTGTACTTCTGTTGCCAATTTTGGGGTTTGAACGTTGCTGTTGAATAAAAGTCAGAAAAGTGTTTCGGAAGCACACAATTTAATACTTGTTTCTTATTTGATTTAAATTTATTTTCCAAACATTAACTTTATCGCTAGAGTTACTCAATGATCAAACTATCTTTTATATATGAAGGTCCAGAAGTATGACAAACGGCTATGCTACTACAAAAGGAAATACATAAAAATGTAAACAAACTCTGACAAATCTTTTATAAAAAGCACTTTTAAATCTTGAAACAAAATGAGAACGCGTAAACAATAAATGCACAAAGCATTCACAACCCAATCCAATAAATACAAATTTAACTGTAAGTGTAAAATTATTTATCGGGAAAGCTCTTCCTTTTTTCTGGCTTGTGCGATGAACAAATGTAGCTTATCAGTATCTCTCATTGGCACGCATACCACATCTTCCTAGATCTATCAGTAGAATTTTCACAACATTATGAGTTCCTCTAGTTGAGCAGAACAGCTTTAACTTCCTAAAAACTTAAATCTCTCCCCGTAGTTTGTTTTATATTATGATTTTTTTTTTTTTTTTTTTCGTTTCTATTTTCATGGTCAGTAGTGTCAACCAAAATATCTTTTGCTGCCTTTCTTAGTTGTTTACCTGCAAAAAGCTTGTGGTTTTTTCACAATAAAGAAAACATAGCTGATTGTATAGCTGACTTTGCGGTATGGGATTTGCTCAATGTTGAAGGCCGTACGGTGATCTATAGTTGATAATTTCTGTGTCATTTGGTCTCTTGTGGAGAGTTGTCTCATTTTCAATCACACCACATCTTCTTTTTTGTATAACGGGATCATAAGCATGACCGCTATCAGTTTATATACAGTTAGTGTGTATTTTATCTATAGATAATATGGAAACCTAAGTTTGTGGTAAAGTACAGAAATTCCATAAAGTTATTTCTTACTTTTAAGCTGATTGATTTCACATACCTTGCAGTGTTGCTCAATGAAGGGACACCTGAAAATCATGATGCCATTAATCATTGCTTGCTGATTTAACTTTACAAAACTCGTGTTTATCGATGAACCTGTATTTGTAAAGGAAAATGGCCGATGACATGCTGAAATAATTATCAGATTAAATGAACTAACATAGGTTAACAGTAGTAATAATGGATTATTTTAGTGACATCATTTATTTTTTACTGGTACATTGCGTTTCACTTTTGGTTATCAATTACATACTTCCTTATGATTACAATACAATACATAATCAATGTTATTTCAAGCGTGCTAAATGGACCATTACAAATTGGTATTCCTCTGATATATTGTCATTAACAGCAAAACATTCGATATTAAGAAGCATGCTTTAAAAAACAGCGTGACAGCAATTCTCTGAAGAGGAAACACCGGGATGATATAAAAGTAATCCGTTATATTCTAAGAGAACTAATGGTATAATATCGTCATTGTCATGGCTAAATTTACAATTCTTCTCGGTAGAATGATATTAATTTGATTACCTTTGTGGGACCAGCATCGATTTGGAGAGTAATAACAGTTGCACAACAATAACGACTTATCACTGACAGTACACGAAGCTATCCTTCCAGGAAATATCAAACTTTCACATGCTTCATTAAATAATTAATAAAACCTATTTAACTGATAAATCAAGGACGTCTTCGTCATTATTAAAGTTTGTTGTTTCGACTCTAATGCTATTGATGTCAAACAACGTATTTATTTCGTTTATATCTAGATCTTCCTTGATGACCGATACCTTTATTGTTTGGAATGTTGCTGCTTTTATATATTGAGTTTTCATTTCGTTTTGGGTGGAACTGTCCATGTATATTTACGTGTTTTATTTAAAGGAGTAGGTTCAGTAAGACCTCTTTTTGGCCCCAAAATATAGCAGTTTTACAAAATTGTTAAAATGTAAACCTTTAGTTATTTATTGGACAGTAGAATGCTTCTGCTACATAAATATGGGCTGTTTTTTGACAATACAATGAACATATATCCGGTAATAGCACCATTAAGTCATGCTAAATTACTGAAATCCTCATAATTCTAGCATTTTAGTTAAATTTTAGACGGTTTTCGTGGAAAACGAAAGTGGCCGCATTCGTGTTCATCCTTAATATTGAAATTTAAGTTGTATTTTATGATAATACATAACATATATAAAGGTTGAGGATGAACACGGATGCGGCCACTTTCATTTTTACCAAAAACCATCTGAAAAGTGACATTTTTCGGCATATTAGGTAGATTTTTCATATTTGAGCTTGAATCGGATCGTTTTTTATGAGTAAATATGTTAAAATCTTTCACATAAACTAATTAATTCAAATAAAATAGACACTTAAGTGTTTAAAAAGATGGTCAAAATCTTTCGTCAGATGAACCTGAAATTTGAGGCCAAAATCGGTCCTTACCGGATCTACTCCTTTCTGATCCTTATATCATAAATTTGCTAGTCATTTTCTTTGCAGTACAGCCCTGTCGTATATCATTAAAAACGATGAACAAACATCCAAACTCGAAAGTAACTCATGGTTCTAGCTTTTGTTTTCCTTTCATGTTTAATAGTTAGGCCCGTCATACTATCAGTGTTGATTGTCTATAAAATATTGTAAGAATTAGCAATTAACGTTTGATTTATTTACTTCTAAAGACAAACATAGCATAAAAGAATTACACATATCGATTTAAACACGCTGGCTTGTAAAGGTTAAGCATAGAAATTTTCATTTATCAATTATACAAAATGTCCATTTATCATGCATCAAAGCAAATATAATTACAGCAGATTCAGGTCGTCGGAAGCCTCATAATTCCTAGAATTTCATGTTAGATTGACAATGTTTATTATTCTCGCCATCGGGAGCCCCCTGGTTCCAAGATTGTCATGTCAGATTGACAATGTTTATTAACGGTTTTGAAAGCACCTATTTATATTGAAGTAAGGAAGCAGAAAACAATTTCGCATGTCGTATTTTTTTGGTTAAATACTTTTTCAAGCGCAAACTAGCTTTTATTTTTCATAGCAGCTTTTTATTTAGAAATGTAAAAAGCAATTGCTTATAGAAGATATAAAAGGAGATGAAGTGTACATAAAACTGAAATTTTAAACCGATGGCATATTATACAATATAATATATACAAGTTGAAAACAACGTTCAAACTAATGATTGCGATGGATAAAAACCGCAATATTTATGCGTGTGCATGTTAAACAAATTTCTTGGTAGAGGGGTCTTAACACAGCACAATTTTTCCTCCCCAAAGACCAAAAAAGGGAAAAGTATATTTTTACAAAACGCATTTGACTAACAAGGTCGAACAATTGTTGTTCATTATAAACCCTGTTGACTGCCATTGACGATTGCCAAATAAATTGACCACGAGATGTAACTATGATTTAACATTTTCAAAACTTGGTTCTGCGAATAAATCAAAAGTACTACATTGTTTTATAATCTAATTTAATAATTTTTGTAATTGCTTCCGTTCTGATGTGTAGTGTATTTGATGATGATGGTTAAAACACCAAGTACGAAACACGAACCAAATTGACCAGCCAAAATCGTTTAAGGTCATTTTTTCTTGAGGGAATTGGGGTTAAAATTGATATGCAGGTTAATATTTGGTAGTGCCTCTGCTTGACCTTTATTCACATCGTAACAAAATTGTCGATAATCAAAATATTAGCTTATAGAAATTCAATTTAACAAATTGCTTGTAATTAATAACACCAAAGGTTATTTATCACATATTTTCAAGATGCAATAATAAGATTGCGTTTTACTGTTTGGTTTGGATTATATGATGTTCTGCAAATATATGACCCACGTATCATATATCTAAAAGAATTTGATATTAAAGTTAAACAAAACAAGAATGTCTATTTCAT
The DNA here is from genome assembly GCF_963676685.1 of Mytilus edulis. Taxonomy (NCBI): domain Eukaryota; kingdom Metazoa; phylum Mollusca; class Bivalvia; order Mytilida; family Mytilidae; genus Mytilus; species Mytilus edulis. The sequence goes on from NC_092344.1 coordinate 124,080,829, forward strand.
ATCTGGTTCTATTTCTTGATATATGCATAGATGGTCAACTCCACACAAGGATCTGTGATAAACGAAACGATTTCAGCTTTCCAATTGTCCGCTTCTAAATCTCAGCAGTCTTATACTCTCTGTCCCTTGTTATATCATCTACATATCTAAAAAAAAACAACGTTATATCCGAACATGTTCACGGTATAAAGCCTTCATTAATAGGTGTATTCTCCGAACAGGGTTATGATGAGAAACGACTGAAGTCGACACCACGTAAGATCAGGAATATTGTAACTGATACGATATGTATATTAATCTATCGTAGATACCAGGATTAACATTTTGTTTTGTACGCCAGACTCGTGTTTCGTAAACAAAAGACTCATCAGTGACGATCAAATCAAATAAGTTATAAAGCCCAAAACAGTACGAAGTCTAAAAACAGTAAGGCCAAAAATTCCGAGAGATTTTGCCAAATACAGCTAAGGTAACATAAGGTTTATATCTCAACTCACCATAGATCTTTAGATAACATAACAATTTTCTGATCTATAAGTTACCAAAAGTTAGATTTCCCTAGTGTGACATTTTGACTGCGGTGGGTCCACATGGTATGTGATGCATATATGGTAAATAATGCCTAACCTGTTGACGCATTTGGTCTTGCACCGTTTAAATATTATGCTATTTACTCCGATTTTATTGTAGGTCCACTATAAATCATTTCCTTAATTAAATGATAGGATAGTACAAGTTGTGTGAACAAATGTATACAGCATGACAACAACGTTTTTGTAAATCAAAACAACAATAAAACATTTTATTGTAAAACATTAGGTAAAACCTAATCAAGATTTATTTTTTATAAGATAAATCGATTTACGAGTTATCAAAATTAGAATACTACTTTTGTGTCTTATTCGGTTTCGAATCTTTTTTTTTTTTATCATAAATCACTGTGTTGTCTTGGTTTTTTGCTTTTATCGTTATGCTATATATGATATTATTATCCCTTGGTAAATGATTATATGACGATAAAAATTTCATTGCCAGTGTGGTTCCAACGTTTATCATTATTCATCTCAAACAATAACAAAAGATATTGATATAATATAACTTATTCATTTATGTTTTTCACCAAGTTTTATCAATTGTTTAATTTGCCTGATATTTAAGTGTTGTACTGTTTTCTATCATTTGTTATAGCTTGACTCACCGTTTTTGTATGGCGCACTTTTTCACATTTTTTTTATATTTATTTACTATTGACAATTTCGAATTTGATTTTGCCTACAATTTTGTTTTTATTCTTCGAGCGCATTTGGTATATAAACTTTAAAACCTGATATCTTTGACGTTTTTTGCAACTACATGGTGAATGCTACTGCTAGTGAAAGTTCGTCCACGATAGTATCACCAGCCCAGACGTCGCATTTTTTGTTTTTACTTGAAATAACAAAAACATAACAAAAAAGACTGAACTTCAAGGCAAAAAGGGGGAAGATCATACAAACTGACTAATTTCAAACGCTATATCAATCAACGGAACAAGTGAAAAGCAACTGCCAAATTACTGACTTGTAACAAATGTTTCCCGATAAAACATGTTAGGTTATACTTTGACGAGTAAATTTGTGTATATAAAAGTTGACTACCCTAAAGCATAGCATATACTTTAGTCGTTTATAGCACCTTTCGAAATATTCGGAATTTACAGCTATACAGCTTCATATTCGATTCGGCCTACCAAATGTTTTAACTCGAAACGCGCATCTGATGAACAAAACTATGAACCTGTTACAAAATGTTAATGAGCTATAATCCAATTATAAGCATTATCTGATAACGGATTCTTTACGACTTACGTATGATATGACAAATACATTTTAGGTTTTATATTTGATACTTTAAATGTCCAATGTTACACTTTTTCAATGCTGTATTTATATTAAAGATTTCTATTTGTTTGAATAAAATAAAGTATTGAGAAACCTCACCGAGACATTACGGCCATCAAATAGAGTATACTAATTTGCTTAGAAAATCAACTAGCACCTAATATGTCTACATAATCCCTACAGTCTTAACCGTAATCGTTCATTATGTAATAGAAATGCAATAAAATGGAAGATATTAACCACCTATCCCTCCAATCGTTACTTTTGCGTTTAATAAACTTTTAATTAAAGCTCAGATTTCCTGTATGTTTTGTGTAAATCCTATATATTCTTGTATTTAATTCTCACGTCAAACCGGAAGTTGAGGCAAAGATAATTGTCACTCCTATTGTTAAATTCTACTTAAATGACATTTGCTAGATTGTGTTATAAAAAGTTCTTAAAAGAAATTACTATTTTAGATTGACCTAAGACTTAGTGTTGAGATAGTAAATTGATTATCTACATGCTATGCTGGTTCGATCTATCATCTGATTACGTGTTACAATTGATTTTAGACACATTCTCCTCAGATTTTACAATCATCAGTCATTGGTGATAACTTGCTCTGTCTTAATTCACTGACTTAATTGGAATCAGTTTAGTTTATTTCAATTGGAAGTAAACATATTATTTCCTGGTGGGTCAGAATTATCAAAAAAATTCTAATTAGTCAACATAAATGTCTTCGTGGTGAATAGCTAACTTGTAAAAAGTAAAATAACAAAAATATCGAACTCCGAGGAAAATTCTAAATGGAAATAAAAAATGAAATTCCTAATTCGAATTCTCAAACACAACAAACAAATGAACAACAAATGTCATATTCCTGACTTGGAACATGCATTTTCTAATGTAGAAAAAAATGAACGGTTTTATAGCGATAGGATGTTTTTCGTTCTGTTAATTGTTAAAAACTATATATTGCCTTTATATATTTTTGATTTCGAGCTTAACTGACAAACACTATTCCAGACGTGCCTGCCCTTTATTTTGAATTATGCAATAACATTGCCTTTGATATTTTCACTCAGTCATTTGTAGAGTAAACATGGATTTATGAGATTTCGAAATGTTTCAGAAGACGACAATAAATGACAGTCATTCTATACATATATTTGCTACTCACCTAATGTGCACTTTTAAGACCCAAATCTTAAAACAAAATATTTCATCGGAAAAGGTATAATTTTGTTTATAAATTAGCACTGAGCCATATAAGTATTTGTTTTGTAGGAGTTGACAATGCTGTATTCTTATGTCTACAATACGACTGTTTAAATAGATAGTATGGAACTTCGTCAGGGTTTTTTTTCATGACATTTCTTAATATTTTCCTCAGTAAAAGATTTCGTAAGGATACTAGACAAGTTATTGTTTGTTCAATATGTATCCCTTAAAAATTATTCAAAGAGAGACCAAATATTTTTAGAAGTTAATCATAACTTAATGGCATTAAATCATGGACGAGATGCATCACCATAAATCAATTACCAATATTATGTTTACCTCTGTACTGGATATTATTATTTTAATTCGAAAACAAAATATCGCAATATCCGAATCGCTAGATAAGAAATATATTTGTTTTCTAATTATTGTCGTTCAATTGACTAATCGTGAAATTATGCAATATGTATTATCCACTTATTATTACATTTCTCACAAGCCATCAACAGATAATGTAGTAACTCTGATCAAATCTTTCCCCATGGAATATCACACAATGAGGACTCTATTGAATATTATCTTATAGTCATCATATCTAATTCGGTTCATTCAGCTGATAAAACCAATAATTAGATGTTATACTGAAAGGGAATGCAGTATTCTCGATTGAATTGTTTTACATTTTGTAATGTCAGGGCCTTTTATTGCTGTATGTACGGAATGGATTCGCTCATTGTTGAATGACGTATGGTGAGCTGCGTATGGTGTCTTCTATGGGATCACGTCCACTTAAGACATACTTTTCTACATTGGCTAGAGGTGTAGGGGGAGTGGGGTTGAGATCTCATAAACATGTTTAACCCTGCCGCAATTTTGTGCCTGTCCCAAGTCAGGATCCTTTGGCCTTTGTTAGTCTTGTATTAATTTTGATTTTAGTTTCTTGTGTACAATTTGGAAATTAGTATGGTGTTCATTATCACCGAACTAGCATATATTTGTTTAGGGGCCAGCTGAATGACGCCTCCGGGTGCGGGAGTTTCTCGCTACATTGAAGACCCATTGGTGGCCTTCGGCTGTTGTCTGCTCTATGGTCGGGTTGTTGTCGCTTTGACACATTCCCCATTTCCTTTCTCAAATAAATTTGAAAGTTGTCTTATAGGTGATCGTTATACTTCTCCCAATTTTTTATATAGAACATTTAAATACATTGTTAATATAGCATTTTAAGTATTTACCAAATTTTGATGTCTTTTGTAGACAAATGCGCCACTCTCATATCAAATTATAAGTCTGTTATCTTCTATTTGTTGTGTTTCACCCTCAGTGTACTAAGTCATGAACACCACCAATAGTTTTCTTATTTCATATTTTCGATTTGTTATTTATAGAATGGTGGCAGATCTTCTCCGTCTAATTTATTCGCAACTTTCATAGACACGGGCAACCTAGTGCTCCACATTTAGTATAAACACCGGTCAGTCGCATGTTGATCTATAGAATTTTTGGGTTTTGTGTAGTTAGGTTTCTTTCTTCTTGAATTCCATCCTACACATTATTTCTATTAGTATGAATATTTCTGCTGGTTTCAATTTCGATAACTACTAATCCACCAGTAGACGTATGTATCGTGAAGTCTGCAATCAAAAAACAAGTTTATCGAATGTTGTTGTTTCGGATGTACCCTTTATCAAGATTGTTCAAAGCAAAAATACTTCCTCTACTTAAATTTTCTATTTTGTATATATATTCTTTATTATTTCTTATTGGGTATTTGTCATACGCTTTATTTGTATATTCCTTAACACTACACATGTAAGGATTTCATGTGGCTCTACATATAGTTGAAATTTGTGTATTGCTGATGACCAATTTTAGGAGGATGATGAGTAATATTGATTCGGTACAAATGTGTATATAAGAGATATAATCAACTTTTTTCATTTTTCAAATATTTAATGTGTTAATCAGAATTAAAAAAAATGACGAAAATATCTTTTATTCAATTTGATTTAGTCAATTGTTTTTCGACTTGTGTTTTTTTTTCTGTTATATCTGAAACGTATTGGCTTGTCTTTTTAATGATTGGTAAAATATGTCTTTTTGATAGTTATTAAAGGTACCAGGATTATAATTTAGTACGCCAGACGCGCGTTTCGTCTACATAAGACTCATCAGTGACGCTCATGTCAAAATATTTATACAGCCAAGCAAGTGCGAAGTTGAGGAGCATTGAGAATTTAAAATCCAAAAAAGTGTGCAAACAATATTCATGCATTGACCTGCATTTTCATCCTGTCTTGGGCAAATTAATTTTCTAGATATTACAAGGCAAACCTATTCTTTTTAAAATGTAAGCCTCCCTTCCCCACAAAATATTAAACGGTCATCCCCTTATTTTATTAATTCTCACTTTTATTTAAATGATGTTAACGGAGAGCTAAGTATATCTTATCTGTATCAAAAGTTTATATCGATTTAATCTACAATTTCAATCTTTGTCTGCTATTAACCCAAATAGTACTCATCATTTCGACAATTCTCAGAATATAAAAGGGAATACAATAATTATCACCGATAAAGACACGGTCTAGACTGAATCTCATCATCAACGTCTAGAACCTTTCTTTGAACTATTTTTGGTGTAAACCAGTCACAACATAAGGTAACAGTCATGTTTAACTATATTGATAAATTATGAATGGAATCATATTCCAAGCTTTTCTGAAGAGTGGAATGGATGCATTCATTAACTGTCTCAGTCCTTTATCAAATCAGTTCGACTCTAGTATAGATATCTTCTATAGACACCTGTTAATTGTTGTAGACTTCATGTCTAGGTGTCTTTTCAATAATTTGCGTTTGATATCTGACTTATTATTAAAAAAACAACATACAAGAAAATTAATATTAAAATAAGAATAATTGTCACTTGATATTAAGGGTGTCATGTCATCCAAGAATAAATAATTCGGTGAGTTCTTGGAAATACTGTATCAAAGTGAAACTAAAAAGTAATATCACAAAAGTACTGAACTCCGAGGAAAATTCCAAATGAAAGTCCCTTATCAAACGGCAAAATCAAATGATAAAACACATCAAACGAAAGGACAACAACTGTCACATTCCTGACTTGGTACAGACATTCATCAAACGGGTTTTTGTTTTCACTTTGTGTACCTTTGAAGGTACCTTTGGGAGTTAAAGTGATTACTACCGGTTTTGGTTTTTACTTTCAAAGTTTGATATATTTATATTCTGAAAAGGTTTATGAGATTGGAGAATCGGTAAACTATTGTTGCCTTTAATAGAATTGTATCACATGTTTAAAACTGATGCTTGTATGTTGTCTGAAATTGCTCGTCGCAGTTAAACCAGGGTTACCAGGGTTATTCCACAATTTTCTACAGACTGTTTTATACTATATATAAATATAGGAAGATGTGGCATGAGTGCCAATGAGATAACTCTCTATCCAAGTAACAATTAATAAAAGTAAACCATTATAGGTCAAGGTACGGGCTTCAATACGGAGCCTTGGATCAAACCGAACAACAAGCTATAAAGGGCCCTAAAAATTACTAGTGTAAAACCATTCAAACGGGAAAACCAACTGTCTAATCTATATAAAAACGAGACACACGTATGACCTACATCAACAGACGCCAACCACTGTTTGTCTAGATATCTCTTTAATAATTTGCGTTTGAAAATCTGTCTTTTTGTAAAAAAAAAAAAAAAAAGAAAATATTAAATGAACACCATTTAATTTCAAAGTGAGTGCACATGGTTTAAAAATAGTACCAAGCCGGAAAGTGAGAAAAGGTCGTGTTATTGAACAAAAAAGGTACTTAAAATTATAACATAAACTAACAACAAATTTCGAAGATGAGAATAAGTTGTTCAAATATCTGCGTAGGAATTCAAAATTTTTATCTGACCAACTTTATGTTCCACTTTACGTTTCCTTGTGTCTAGTACTCTTAGACTTGTAAATGAATATTACTCTGAAACGGTCACCTAATATAATCCTAAAAATATGAACAATAACTTGTTTGGTCATTCAGTCAATTTCCAGACTATGGTAAATTTAGTACTGATTGAATTGTCGCTTGCAGTCAATACTGTTTAATTGGTTTTCAGGCGAGTCAGTATCACGTGGTCAGTATGATGTTCTGGTACACTACTGAACAGTCTGAATAGTGTGTGAACAGACCTTATTTTCAGACGAGTCAGTATGATGTTCTGGGACTACTGAACAGTCTGAATAGTGTGTGAACAGACCTTATTTTCCACAGTTGACTAGTCTGAAAATTAACTAAAAGACTGAAAATTACTAATTTATCGTTCAGTGCAATAAAACTAGTTTCTACCAGCCTATCAGCATGATAAAAACTAGTAGAATGAAAAACATTATTTATGACTTTCGAACAGCGGTATACTACTGTTGCCTTTTTTTTTTTTTTTTTTTTTATCTGACATGTTAAGTGAATTGCAAAAGAACATTGTGCGTTTTGTTTTTATAGTTGCGTTTTACCCTCGGTTTTAGTTTGTTACCCATATTATTTTTCTCTAAATCGATTTATTACTGGAGTTACCGATATACTACTGCTGCCTTCATTTATGTCTATGTGCAAAGGTCTAAATAAGAATACTATATTCAGTTTAAATAAGCACAATTATGTTATTTCTAAACCTGGTATCGTGTATCTTATTCCATTAAACCAAATATTTAACTTTGATTTCTGTAGGACTTACTACTAGATTGACGCTATAGTCCTATGCGTACGGTATTTGTAACACATTTCGGGTATCTTATTTGAAATGTAAAAATCAGGAAATATATTTTCATATGCCAAAGTTATCAAACTAACTTCTAAAGCCTCGCTTATATAACTTAAAAGCCAAATGTGTAGCTAATACTGGGCAAAGTTTACTTAACCCTCACAAATTTTAGATGTATCTATCTTCGATCATAAAGTTAAATTGATGGTGATTTTGTGTTGTCATTGTTTTAATATAAAATATCATTACAATTTCGGTTTTATTGAAGATTTATTTTAATTCAGAAATTAGAAATCATAATAAAAGAATATATTTTTAGTTACTCTTTGTGTCATATAATTTGAGTTTATGAGGAAGTTGTCTAGGCTTATCTTTGACGATGTTGTCTACATCTATAATAACGATTATAAGGAAATTGTACCAGCTTAAACTGAAATATGTGAGGACGTTGTCTCGACATTCACTGCTTGAAGACGACAATGAATATATTCTTCATAGCAGTTTACCTCAGAAAATTTCTAAATGCATGAAGTATAAAACTACACATGGTATCTGCCGTGCTAATTCGCCAATTTCATGTTGTTGTTGATAATTTCCTCGCAAAGGCTATTTCCTTCACTACAACTGATGTGTTTGTTTAAATTCATAATGGCACGAATTAGACAAACAGAAACATATAATTTAGTTTTTTGTTTCAAACATCCATAAATTAAAGCAAATTATAGAATATAATATTTTACTAATGACAGTGAGTTTGGTACAATATCGTCAAACAAAGCTAAAACATCGCTGGTGTATTATTGCAATAATTCAACTGATCTAATTCCGTTTACATTCAAAGATAAAAATGTCAACATTGAAAAGTGAATCAAGGGCGGAGTTCAGTATTTTTTGTGATTTTACATTTTACATGTACATAACATAAAATCAAATAGATCAATAACAAAAAAGGACCAAAAAACCCTATTGCACGTGCTAACCCGATGGAAGACTTCGGAGTTAATCTCGATGGACAATACGATGGCGCTTGGTCTATAATACGTACGAAATGCAGAAACCTCGTAGAAAGCCAACGCATTGTTATTTGTTTCTTTTGGAATTTCGATATACGTTTTAGTATGTTGTAAAGAAAATATGAAAATTTTGGTTAAAATAATAAACATGATATTAACAGCAAATGAATGCCCTTTTAATAGACGAGTTTTTAGTGCCTTCCATAATTGGCGAGAAATATGATTGGCATGTGTACCTTAATATTTTTTAATAATTAAAGCGTCCAACCAATGTGTCACCACAAACGTTTTTTTTTATCACTCCGATTGCCAGGGAGCCTTAGAATAAACAAAAACAATGATATAAAGACATATTTTGGTGTGAAAAAAGTCTGCACATATTTCATCTATGTGTCCGTTTTCTTATACATAATTTAGAGAGTGCTTGTGTGTAGTTGAGCAAGCTATCTAGCAATATGTTATTCTCAGAATTTTAAATAAAGATATATATCTGGCTATTAATCAGGGTCAGAGTTTGCGTGACAAGATCAAATATGCTACAATGTATGATCAGTCTACAAGTCACAACAACACTATATATACTGTGACACTGCTGTTAAAGATCAATAGTCGTTTGTTAAGCTTATTTACTAAGATAGGAACTAATTTGAAAGTCTATAGAGTATCTGATCTCGCTCCCTGGAAACACAGCTTGCTAATGGAAAAGAAATTAAACCTTAAAAATCACATCTCTAATCTAATAATTTGGGTCTATTACGGTTTCTCCTAACAGAATATTAAGCGCCTCAACCGATCAATTGGTTGTGTGTAAAATATTCAGTGACTAAGTAATACAGTAACGCGACAGTCAGGCGGAATATATTTTTTCCTTGGCCGGAAAACAATTATCATATATGACTCTCTTTACTTGCTGAAAATAACGTAATTGAATAAGAGGCGACAAGGCACTTAAAACAAAGTGATTTTACTTCTAAGCTTACCCGTATGTTAACCATATACTGTATACAACATCAGGTGACCTACTATTAACAATTCAAATTCTGAGCTATGGGCAGGCGAAACTAGTTCTTTAAACTCACTGGCATGAGTTGTAGGCAGTGATTGCATACATATATGCGGAACTGATCTACAAGTATTGCTATTTGTTTTTAAATATTTAAGCTGTTAAGTAAAATCTGACCCTAAAAATAAGGTAATCAAATTAAAAATTAAAAAAAATAAAAAATTATCCACCCACAAAGCCAAAACGTAATACTAAAAATAAATTCATTAAGGACTGAAAATATATATACATAATATTTATTTTATATGAATTTAAGGCGCAATTACTACATAAGTAAGCCGCCTACCAAAACCAATAACAATAACATCGCCCACAAAGCGATAGTTCTAATTTTCTAATTGCTAATGTATTTCTATAGTTCACGCTTTGGATTTTTTCTGTATATGTTTTATATAGCGACTACGATGATTATTGTGTGTTTGCTGACTTGACTTATTTAAAATGTATGAAACAATGAACTATTGTAACGTCAAAGAAACAACACATACACGATATTTATATTATCTGCTTGTCCCTTTCTTTTTTCAATAATTACTCTTTTGTTTTTCAGGAGGCATCAGTGTTCCTATTTGAAAAGAAGATCGCAGATAAACTTCACAAGCCAAGACGGAAAGAGACAGTATCGGAAATTCTTCGGAAAGAAGTACAGCATCTAGAAAGAATAAAACATCCTAGAATATTAAACATAATTCATCCATTAGAAGAGTGTGGGTAAGTCTTATTTTATTCCACATTGTTTCAGGAGAAAAGAACGATAAACACTTATGTGGTTCATAACTGGTTCTGGTTTCTTGTTTTTGATATAGATTATACCCGGCGTTGTTTTTCCTGTAGGAATTGTTCTGCACTGTTATTTTTGGGCCCTTATTGGCTTGCTGTTCAGTGTAAGTTAATGATCCGTATCCATACTTTAATCTATAATGGTTTACTTTTAAACACTGCGACTTGGATGGAGAGTTGTATCATTGACACTCATACCACATCTTCGTTTTTCTAAAAAAAAAAAAAACATATGTATGCTGCTAAGCTATTTTGCACTAACTTACCACGTCGCATGATAATCATCAAAAATCTTTATTTCATACAAATATAATCAGACGAAGAAGCACTTCAATCTATCCACCTTCGCGAACTCTTGAATTCTTCTGAAACACCAAACGATTGTGCCTCTATCTGTAGATTTTTTGTTAAACACTATTGAATTAATAGTGTTCCTATCTCTCATCTTTAACGAAGAAAGTCATTTTCACACCAAAACTAACATTTCCAATTACCAGATCTGAAACATAGCTTTTTGAAATATTCAAGTAATATTTTACTGTTAGTGTTAAATCAGACTATTCAAAGTGCCATCTTCTTTGATTATTTGGTGATAACAATTCTCAAAAGAGTAATCAATGGACTTTTGTAATAAAATAAAGTAGAAAAAGTAAAGGTGGCACTCCTATGTACAACTACTGGCTATCTAGAAATCTTTTTATGCAATTAATTTTATGATTTAAAAATTTTCTTTTTGTACACACCATTTGGTTAACTTCCTTCGAATATTCTTGTTTTATTGTCAGCTATTTCTTTTATTGTGATTCCATCTGAATTTAATATTTGTTATTGTTCTTTTGATGTATTTATGGTTTATCTGTGTGTGATACAGAATAAATCATGCACTGTATTAGACAGTTAAAGATAATTAATAACAAAGACCAAAGAGTGTACAAGCTTGCAGTTAGAACAGAACATTTTCCTTTGATGTGTAAAGTACAAGATAAAATTCAAAAAAAAGGAAGGAAATAATAAAAGAAACACAGACAATCCTATTGTTAATGATAAACACGATTCTTAAACACAATACCATACTACAAACAGCAGTTCTGTTTCTCAGCAACAACTGTTAAGTTACCTAATGGAAACGATTTTCTGACTGAACACACATTATTTCCGGATTTTTCTGCGCCTAAGAGACGTATCCGACGTATTTTATTGCATTCATTTAAAGCTCTCTGCAATTAGATTCCAAGAAATGGAATTATGTTTCTTCCTTTTATAGTTTTACTAAAGTACTTTTGGTTAAAGTGCAACATAGTAATAGTTGTAATTGTTATATACTTAGTAGTAAACACAGATAAATTGTATGTGTAATACAATCAATGGCAAGCGTGCTGTATCAGCCACCCGTGATGATATCGATATCAGCACGGTTGCAAAAGCTTTATCACACCTTTAATCTGTATGACGTCACGTCCTCGATTGCAGTCAATGTTGCAACAGCTTTATCAAATCCCTAATCAGTATGACGTCATGTCAAACCTATAATCTCCTTATCTGTATGACGTCATGTCACATAAAAAACATCTACTTGAGGTAAATGTATATAATAAAATCAATAAAGTGTATATGATATGGCTTTTTCAATATCACACACCGTATCAACCCTCAACCAATATAATCCCTCGAGCAGAGCTCTGGGGATTATATTGGTGTCTCGGATTGATACGGATGCGATATTGAAAAAGCCATATGATATTCTCTATTTATTCTAGTATAATATCGTAATATTTGTAATTGTTCTAGTATAATATCGTAATATTTGTAATTGTTCTAGTATAATATAACTCAATGAAACCAATATCAGAACTTTCTAGAATACCTTTTTTTTATGTATACTTAACACATGATAAACATAACACATCAAATAGTAATAAGGCCTACGTTAACTCAAGTTTAAGCTCTGGAATGTTTTGCAGTATCATACACTTAAGTTAGACATGGTTGTTGGAGTATGTAAACGGTGTTATTTATTACATAAAGGCATACACTCATAAGTGTGGTACTTTATAAAGCCCGTCTTTCGTCATTTTACACAATATGTGTTTGTAAATACATATACTCATGCATGTTTTCCTACAAAGCCATTTTACTAACTTGTTATGAGGTGACTCTTAAATATTATATATCATTCTCAACAAATCTTATTCTTGGTTATAGATATATATTTATATTCATATCATTTGGTTTCATTTTTTTCAGTTTTCATTCGGATATGGCTTCTTCTTAATGTCCATTCGGATATGGCTTCTTTGCAGTTTTCACTTTGTATCTTATCGTCCAATTCCATGGGAATGTGAATATATAAGAGGGCATTAAAATAAATGAGATAATTAGCGATATTAACACAGCTCAGACACGTGATTAAGATTACACTGAGCTGCTCATGTTGAAGGTTGATGATTGCATATTGATCATTTCATTTAACCACCTGCTCAATCAAAGACTATAAATAGACGGATCCTAAGATTAAAAATAAATTGTGTTGATAATCTTATTGAAATGGACTCTTATACTCAGCTGATTACAGAAGCGTTATAAAGTAATGCTACCTTAAGTACCATCATGCTATCTGTATCAATTTAAGGGTAACATCCTGTCAATGTGAAATATCAGACTCGTATTACAACACTTTACTGGAAAAATCAATAAGTTCGTGTATCTCTTACGAGGATATTAGAGCGAACAAAGGCTGACTAGGAATAAGCCGAGGCGGACTCAAATGTATCCTCTACTTTTATTTATAAGCATGTTAGGTTTAGTAGTTGTCATAGGAAATAATGGTTAATGAAAAATTAAGGAATATCAACAAAAACAATATTACAGGAATTATTATAATTTTAAAAATATTCAATTTTACCAAACTGGCCATTTGACACTGAAGGTGAAATTCCACAAATTTATTTTCCTCATTTTATCCGCAATTTTCGTTATTCACCAAATAGTTTTAAAATTGTGAAACCTTACATGCTTGTAAAAACAGCAAAGAGAATACATTTGAATCCTTTTCTGCGTATTCATGGTCACTATGCCTTTGTAGGAATAAAATCAATACCAATTTTCATAAAATGAAGGTTTCAACGTGTAGCTTAAATTCAGCTGCCCTCTTCAAACATTAAATTACTCAATGGTTTATGTAGCATTATCCTATGGCCATATGTATATTCAAAGATCTCAAAACAAGACATTTTTTTAAAAAATAACCAAAAAGTGTTTTTGTTTACAAATCTACATGCTGTTCCTCACCATGAGACCAATCTATTAGAAATAATGTATATTCTTGTAATGTTATATTTCAAAGTATGTAAGTTTCTCATAGTACTTCAATTCATTGTAGACTCAATATTTTATCAAAGTTTCACCTTGTATCAACCTTAGTAAGTAAATCTGAAAAATATTTAATTCAACCCCATTCAGTTTCTTGTAAAACAAGTTAACAACCGTTCAAAGTTATTGATTAATTCTAATAATGGCAATTGTATTTTATTTTAGAATGGTACCATTAACATTATCAATGAACAAGGATGTAACATGTTATTATACAATTATTTAGTATTTAAGGAGTGGCAACAAATAATGCATCTCAATAATTCACTGCATCATGCAACGTTATTGTTGATAGATTTATATAGAAACCCTACATCACACGAAACCCTACATCACACGAAACACCGCATTACACGAAACATCACACGACACGAAATAGTAATATTTAGAAACCATACGACAATATATTGGCGTGGGAGTAGACTGAACAGTAGGAGGGGGTCAAACTTCTTAAGTTGACAAAAATATATTATACGTTCTAATACTGTATCAATATATTTTTTGGCAAAATATGGGCAACACTAGTATTAAATTGATTGAGAGAAAACAAATCCGGATAACAGACTAAAACCGAGGGAAACACATCAACTACAAGATGAAATTAACAGAAGAACACTGATGTGCAACAAAAACAAACGTCAATGCTACATACAAAAAAAACCCGAACTATTTGATAACAGTTGCCATATTCCTGATTTGGTACAGGACATTTAAGGTACCAATAAACAGTTAGCATTTGAAGCTGAAATTGGGTCTCTATTTGCAGGATTATGGACAGGCATTTTGAGATGGATATTGCCATTTTAACATTAATACCCAAACATGTATACATATTTAGAATCCTATTTCTTAGCAGATTTCAAATCACTTACAAAAAAGGTAAAACCAATTTCAATAGTTATCAGACATACATTTTTCAACACTAATATATAGCCTTCCCAAAAAATGAAAAAAGTGAGAGTCTTTTGTCTCAATTTCACACAAATTAACTTTCAAAGTTCTTGCTAAATTCACATCTTACCACAACAGTCAACAAATTCTCATATAATTTCAGAGTCACTACTGGAATATACATGAACATGAACCCGAAATTTACACTTCAACATGAACAAAACATGGTCCAATCTCTTCTCTTGAATCATACCTTCCCATTAAAACCACGTTCATAGCAACAATTTTAAATATTCTTAATCTTTACATACTTTTAGCTTGGGTTTGTCTTTTATGTAAAAATATCCAACGGGGCTAAAATGCGAAACTAACAATCTGAATTGTGTATTGCTACCTCAAGAAAAATGGTGACTTGAACCTGGTTTTATGGCAAAAGCGTATTTGGGAAAAAACATAATGTTGTCTCCCTTACAGCTCACCTTTCTTCTACGTCAGTACAAACGACAACATTAGAGCTAACTGAGATTATCATATATAAGGACACAAAGATTTGGGGATACTGCCAATAATTTATGAGAATACTACAGCTGATGATTGAGCTGTAAATATTTAGTGGCAATCTAAACACATATTCAGAAGGACAACATGTGGATGCTATATGAATATTAACCTTGCTCTGTACTAGACCGACACGCTTAGTCGGTTTTCAGCTACAACTAGAAATAAGTCCTCATGAAGACATTATTCTGGCTCCCAGTCAACCAGTCTTGGTTTCCGATACATATGCTGCATATTTAGCGTAGAAGCAGCAAAAAGTAAAATCACAAAAACTCCGAGGAAAATTCAAAACGGAAATTCCTAATCAAATGGAAAAATCAAATGATAAAACACATCAAACGAATGGACAACAAATGTCATATTCCTGACTTGGTACAGCAATTTTCAAATGTGGAAAATGTGGGATTGAACCTGGTTTTATAACGCTAAACCTCTCAATTGTACGACACTTGTAAACACAAATTTCAGACATGGGTTCGAACCTACGACCCCCAGGAGTGAATGACATCACGTATAAAGTTATTTGTTTAACTCCTGTGAAACGGAAATTGTCCAATTAAAAAAAGGTTATATAAGTTAAACAAAATATGAAAATGAACTGAATCAGTGTTTTTCTGTTGATCATTATCTATAACAATGCTTTAGTATTACTTCGTCTTGTATCTAATTGTAGTGATAGCCTGGCGTTTGCTTCAGAGCTTATTTTTGTTTCTAATTGTAGTGATAGCCTGGCGTTTGCTTCAGAACCTATTTTGTTTCTAATTGTAGTAATAGCCTGGCGTTTGCTTCCGAACCTATTTTTGCCAGTCTTGCCAATTGTTTAGGAACTCATGACAGACTGCCAGTGCCTGTGATACAAGAACTGAAGGTATGTTTAAGTCATGCATTTCTTAGTCCACATTAACAAGCCAAAAAAACATGAAAGAGTACATAGAATTTATACTAGGGTTTTGGACAATGTTACACTATTCACCACATTGACATTAACTGTAGCTGTATATGGTTTTTCCTTTGGACACATATCCATTTGTACGGATAAATTTTACAATTTGTAATCGTACTGAACTATGTCTTATATAAAAGAATTGGCCACACATTGCTTCGAATATCAGTCTGATTTTTGCGTGATACGAAACCAGACAATAAGAGTCCGAACCACACATTGCTATCAGTTTTATAACTTTACACAATTTCCAAACAATCCTTCCTATTTCACATCCATTTCAAGTTAATCTGATATGGATTGGGCTATTACTTTTAACACTTTTTTGGTCCAATTAGCGCTGTGGATAAACAAAATGTATGAAGGAGTTATTTTCTTTTTTTTTAATTAATTTTTTACAATGTTATAAACAAAACCTTAAAAAATGAAAAAACGTGTACCGTTTAGTTTAAAAACCTATAAAAACCTCCAGATAACAAATGTAAAACAATGCAAGAGAATCAAGGAATAACATTAAAAAATAAACAATTATAGACAGCAACTAACCACAACCTCCACAGTAGAGGTTCCGGGATTTCTTGTTTGCAGTTGGAACATGCACCTAAAGATGTGACGGAGTTAATAAACACATTGTCTAAATCAAGTTATTACCTCTAGCAACAACATATATTTTGCATATTCCATTGACGTCACAAACAATTTCCGAATAATTATTTGAAGTTTATTTTGGTAATTTATTTTTTACATAATACTTTAACGTGTAACTTTGCCCATATATGTAACAACATTCAATGTCGCATTATAGACTCCCTTGACGGTTCTGACAGTATAATTTCCTTGTGTTTCAGACCTTCGGAGGCAGTCAAATTACTGCCATCCTTGGAGGAAAGTTTTGTTATAGATATCCTATTATACATTTAAACTTTTGATAAAATAAGATTTAATTTCTGAGAAAATGCAAAAATGTATTCCCATGAGAAATGAAAAAAATTATAGTGCAACATAAACTTGTAAAGCAGTAGACATTTTGTTGCGTATAAATATATAATTTTGTTATGAGAATCAAAGAAACAGTTCAATACTAATTCCCTTACGATAAAAGCAGAAGCTTACGGTTATATACTACCACAAATAAAATTTCAGAATACTTCTAATCAAAGGCTTGGGAATAACAAATACATTTCTTTACACTAACTTGGTAATAATACGGGAATGATTTCCTTGTATCACATTAAACATCTGGTCAGTGTTTGAGTGTTTTATTCCTTCAATTTGCATCCAAACTTCTCCAATTTCTGTAAAGGAATACAAAATAATGAGGTTTGTTTCTTACTGTAGTGTTAATGAAAAAGTATAAAAGCTCCGATTTTATTTCTAATCCGATTTTGAATTGATTGTCTAACTATCCATATTTTGATCCCTCCGCGTGATGAATTAATGTAAAACATTAAGTAAAAGCAGGCAATTAAAAAAAAGATACTATAGTTAAGACCTACGATTCATTTCTGCAGACCAACAGTACTTGTGTTCAGACCAACTGACATGTGTTAAGAATAACAGTACTTGTGTTCGGACAAACAGTACATGTGTTCAGGCCAACAGAACATGTGTTTAGGCCAACAGTACATGTGTTCAGGCCAACAGAACATGTGTTCAGACCAATAGTACATGTGTTCAGGCCAACAGTATATGTGTTCAGACCAACAGTACATGTGTTCATGCCAACAGTACTTGTATTCAGAACAACAGTACATGTGTTCAGGCCAACAGAACATGTGTTTAGGCCAACAGTACATGTGTTCAGGCCAACAGAACATGTGTTCAGACCAATAGTACATGTGTTCAGGCCAACAGTATATGTGTTCAGACCAACAGTACATGTGTTCATGCCAACAGTACTTGTATTCAGAACAACAGTACATGTGTTCAGGCCAACAGTATATGTGTTCAGGCCAACAGTATATGTGTTCAGACCAACAGTACATATGTTCGAGCCAACAGTACATGTGTTCAGGCCAACAGTATATGTGTTCAGGCCAACAGTACATGTGTTCAGACCAACAGTGCATGTGTTCAGACCAACAGTACATGTGTTCAGGCAAATAGGTTTTTGATTAACGTTTGCAAGAATGATGGGATTGGATAGGATGAGATATGATGGGAAAGGAGGATAGTAGTTTCACATTTACGTTTATGGAGTCAAGGAGTGTGGAAAGTGATAGTCTATCAGCTATAGTTGAACTTAAGGATAGCATCAGTAAAAAAGAAAAACTCCATATGAAATTTTTTGTTGGATGATAGGAACTAAAGTTCAAACAGTTTGGGTTTTTTTTTATAGGAGAACCCAAACGCGATATTCATACTTTGCCAAATCCCTATTATATTTGAAATTGGAGATATAAAAGCTTATTAAATGTCTTTTTCATGTTCAATTTTTACCATGTCTCACGACATAATATGATATCCATATATGCAGCTTTGTAGGTTTTCAATTTTGCCTTAAACCATGGTTACCATTGCACAATTAAATATATTGATCTTTTTTGTCGGCACGACAACATAATATTTGAGTCTAAAAGTTTTTGATTTTAATATCAATTCTTGATTAAGAGGTTGATGAGATGACTATGGGTCGATAATTTAATTATAAGGTTTCATTTGATTTGTGCATCCACTGTTATAGCAAAAATGTGCAAATATACATCAGATAATTCAATTATTTCGTTAGAACGCATGGCATGAAATTTATTCTTTGGTAAACAAACACATATATTGACATTTTATGCTTTTTAGGACCTTTATACATGTTAACTTTATGTAAGGTTTATCTACAATTTATGATGATATACATGAATGCAAAATGTATTTCGATTAATTGTCATTTGGTCTCTAGTGGATAGTTGTCTCGTTGGCAATCAAGTACATCTTCTTATCTTCATGCAATGACATCTGCTTTATTTGATATCTTGTAGATAATTGTCTCATTGACAAAGTTGACGATGGAAGTTTTTAACGACCTTGGTTGGCTAAATAGCCCTTGCATGGCCAGTCGGATTGGCACTATTACCACATATCCTCGTATATATGTTATTTGGTCTCTGTTAAAAAGTTGACTCATTGGCAATTTTACCACATCTCATTATCTTTATAAGTAGCAATATCTTTTCGTAAGGTTTACAATAAAATATTTTAGATAAATGTAAAAATCCTTCCTTTTATAGGCGAGGAAATAATCAAAAAGCCGATCCAACCATAATTATTCTATCAAATTAAATATATCCACAAGAAAAATGTGGCACAATTTAAATGAAAAAAAAACACAGGGCCTGATTTAAATTTTTAATTAACGAAGAATAAATACGACAAACAACAACCGAGCACTGAATTATACAGGTACATTTCAATGTTGTTACTTTGCAATCTATATAAAACAGATCAACCGCAGATTGATTCCGTTTTAGAGTTAAATGCTGTTTCATGCTAATCGTTCCGGAAAGGCGAAAAGCATATGCAATTAAACATTTCTCTCGAAACAGCAACACAATTTTAGAATTAAATTTCGAGAAATTCCTTACGCGATCGAAAATGATCTACATATATCGTCTTTGAAATGTTGAATGAATGTTACTTTTTAAATTGCATAAAATTATAGTATGATATTTTGTAAGATATCATATATAGCTTTTAGCAGGAAATTACTCATCTTCGCTAGCCAAGGGTTACGATTGTAACCCTTAACTAGCGAAGATGGACATTACTTCAATAGCAATGAAAATTGCATCGTTAATATAGAGAAGGAGTCTCTTGTGGCAATGTTAATTTTCCTTCTAACATTGTCCTACACAACGTACTGATAATTGTTTTTGGGTTAAAAATCCTAGTATAATGTCGACCTTACGTGATGTTATGCATGTGTAATATTATAAAAGCAAATCGACTGATTATAAAAAAAAAAAAGATGTGGTATGATTGCTAATGAGACAACTCTCCACAAATGACCAAATGATATCCTATGTTCTATGGAAATAAAGTATAACAATCAGAGTAACAAATCCTTGGTCAATATAAATAATGTATGTGTAGTGTTTAATAAATTCTTGTTAGTCATTTTAATAATAATTTGCTAATTCTATGGACAAAAAAGAAGATCTAAAGATACCTTTAGAACAATCAAAAATCACGAATCAAAAGTCGAAGAAAACCTCACAAAACCATTACGAAAAGAAAAACGAACGAAACACAAGGTCTTACTCTACACGAATCTTCAAAACACTACCCATAAAACCGAAGACCGCTCAACTTGAACTCCATGAAAGACGTGTGTGATCTAAAATGTGCCGGAAGGATAAGTTAATCCTGCTTCAGTAGTTACTCAAAGCGTATAAATCTTGGATAACATACGATTTGGAGCCAAGTCAGAAAAGATTTTAACTATCACTAAGAAATAAAAATACCATCAACACAATCTTACTTTATACTTGACCGAATGTTAAATTCTTTTTGATTTTTTTTTACTGATTCCGGTTGAAACAAAACACATTTATTTTGGATTATAGGGAAAAAAACTTAGATTACAATGAGAACTATGTATTTTTTGACAAAATCATTAGAGTTTATTATATTTTTTCAGGATTACAAGTTTATATTCTACGAAATTCAATGTGGCATTCTTCAGGTAAGTGCTTATATACAGATAAACAGACATTTGGCTGGAGTATTTAGAAATCCTAATATAATGAGGTATTTGTTCAAATGTGTTTTCGCGGTGAATGGTAGGGATGTGTTACCTTGGTAATATGATATATGTATATGATGTAGGTACTTGTACAGTAATGTTTCGAAAATTGTGATATGGTGTAAGAAGTTCTTGCTTGGTGCTGTGACACATCTCTAATTTCATAGATATTTGTAATAGGTTGTAAAAAAGTAATTTATTTGTTTAAAGATTGTATATGAACATGATCTTTATATGTCTAAGTAGGCCGTGAGTACTACACATTTCCATCTTTATATTAGAGCTTTCGGATATAAGCCTGTAAAGAATACTATATCTCCATATTAATTGGAAATGTCTTGTGGGATATTAAAAAGATGACAGAATCGTATATGCATGTCGGAGAAATATGTATATTATAATCACTAAACGGAAAGTCAAATCATGAACAATCTACAGAAACCAATCTACAGAGGCTGATTTGTTCCGAACATCATTTACATTGATTGATTTGACTTTGGTCGTATTATACGCCAATAAATCAGGTCAACACTAAACGAGATCTTCATTTTTCGTTGTACTATAAGTACCATTTAATAGAGTTCAGAAAGGATATAATGTATATCACTTAAAGAAAAGTGTATTTGGAATGATTTCTGTAAATTGTGTGGTTCAAATGCCTTGAAATATTTTTTTTTGTCAACAGGTCAATGTAGATATTTTGATCAAATTTCATGACAATTAAACAAGCCAAATCCATTTTAGTCAACGAGTTGGACACCCCTTTAATCGTATTACATAGTACTGCAATAAAAGAAAGTGGTAATGTCTCATGTCTCAACACTTTAAAAGGCACATAATATAATTTTACCAATCTGACCTTACCTTAAATGTTTTATAATAACGCAATAACTATAAAACTTAAGTGCAGATGTTTTGAAGTAACATTAATTGTATATGTATATTTTTCTTGCTTTCTGAATTCATTGTATGAGTTACATATATGTCAAAAGACGTCATTGGTACATGGTATGTCACCCTATTTCTACTATCAAAAATTAGTAAAATATACATTTTAGGTTTAAACAAGATTAAATTGATTTTTAATTGTAACATAAATCGTAACTTAAAGTTTAAAACTTCCTGATTGCATTCTGCGCCAATCCAAATGTGCATTTTACTTGCTGAATAGTAGGTAACAGCAGTGTGCGTATATTAAAAAGTCGTCAGTTCGTGAGAAAAGTGTTTATAACAATGTAAAAATATGGAAATATGGTACGATTTCTAATCAGACAACTATGCACCAGGGACCAACTGACGTATATGTTGACAACAATAGTCGCCGTACAGCCATCAACAATGAACAAAACCGATACCGTATGGTCAAAAATATATAACGCCCCGACGTGGCAAAGTGTTAAATGACTTAAATGAGAGAGAAAACCGAGTGCCTGATTTATGCTCAAAACAGTAAACGAAAAACAATATGATAAACAGCAAAGAACGACCGCCACTAGATTCAGGCTTTGAATTAGATACATACAGAAGGCGGCGCAACAGACACAAAAAACACCAAGCACAGTTCTGTCAGTTAATGAAAGCTAGTAAACGCCAATAACAAATAATAGAAATAATCATGTATCTAAGACTTTGAGATTTAGATTCAATAGTTTATTAAAGTCTCACCACTTGTATAACATTATTTGCCAATTCCCGTAATTTACCCTATAATTAGAGACCTTTACTTTTGTTGTCTCCCTTTATGAGGGACATTAATTTTTATTTACAATGGAGAGCTAGCAGAAAGAGCAAATTTACCTGTGCGTAATGTGAGTAATCTATAAGGTTTTCAAATCTTTTAATAACATTAATTTGTTGTTTAGCTAAATACTTTTGACATCAGAAATTATTTTTCATGAAAAATTAGTTAAACCGCTGATACATCACTATCAATTCATCATGCTTTGCATTGGCAAAAGCCAATTTTGTCCAATATGGAACCAGTCTACGATTGACAAAGGGAAGTAATTTCTTTAAAAAGTGTGTAATAATAGAATGAAATCGGTAATTGACAAATGGACTATTAGTTGAGGGTCTGGATGGGGTGGGGGAGGGGGAGAGGGGGGGTCTGATATTCTGTAAACATTTAATTTTCACCCTCTAATCTAAAGGGCATTATCTTTGAAGAAATTTCACAAGATATTACTGCAATAATCAATGTGACAGATATTATGATTTTTTATAAAATTATGCATGATTAAAAAACATTATATGAAGAACATAGCGGCTGAACTTACTAACAAAAGCTTACTTGAAATCTTATTATACCAATTTTGCCTTATTGAGGGACAGACGAAACTACCTTTGGCAATTTTTGCATGCTTAGCTTTTGTAACAACGAAAACATGATATCAAACATGCATCACAGAAAACATACACAACCTATAAGCATGTTGTATACAATCAACTAACTGAAATCACAGCAAATCGTATCAGTCCAATAATTGCAAATCTATGAAATAGGTTTCGATCTGCTAGTCGATCCAATGGTTGCAAATTAAAGCAATTGGTATTGATCTTATGGGCGATGTCATGGCGCTATCGTAGCTTGAGGGGGTTGGGGTAGTTCGGGGGGTTTGTATACAAATAAGCACTGTTAAAATCGACGTTCTGTTTGAATTGTAACTTTTAGTGTTGAGTTCGTGAATCCATGTAACCCTCCCTCCCCTGGAAATTCCTGGCTTCGGGCCTGTATCTCCTACGACATCTTGAGCGTTTACTGTCTGCCATGTTCTATATTTCTTGTTAATTGTTTCGCTACAAATTGCAGTTTCTAAGAATAATGTCAGTAAAACTATTTTCAATAATTGAAATTTGTAGTATAAGATATGAACAATGACTTGAATCGATCTTTATTCCTGCTGTTTCTTCCTTTTAGCATTCTCATTACAATTTTTAACAAAACATAATAGGTTTATTCTTTACGTAAAACACTAAGTCTGACAAATTAGATAAAAAATCTAAATGTCAGCATCTTCATTTAACAATATATCTTATCATTAAGAAGCAGAACGGAAACTGGAGTCTTAAACTTCATCAATTATTATATTTGGCTCAAACTGGAAAAGAATAAAAAATAAAAACACATTAAATGCCACATACACAATGTCATTGTTAAGTCAGGTTATTATCAGCCAAAACGGAAGTTTTTACCTCCGCCATGACATACACTTCCTGATACTTATTTGCATCTGTATTTATCCCCATCTTCTTTTTTTAAGACATAACAATAAGACAGATGTCATAATAATACTTATGCTACCGGTCTGCAGTTCTGGAACACCTCATATACTACTGGTTGTGATATAAACAAAAGAAGATGTGGTATGATTTTCAATGAGACAAATCTTCACACGAGACGGCATAGTTCATGTAAAGACTTGCAAGTTTATCGTACTTGTTTCACATTTTTTGTTTAGGTGGTTTTGTTTTGTTGGATTTTTTAAACGCAGGTCTCGATGAATCATTGTTCCAAGGTGTCCATTGGATTTCAATTTCAAACCTTTAGATGATATCAGTTTCGGTTTCTGCTACTTTTCATATTTACATAGATCAATCGAATTACATTCATTAAATAGTTTTTACCTAAAAATAAATGTTTCTATTTTTTGTTTTTTTCCTAGATCACAGAAGCCTTATCTTATTTACATAGTACAGAACAGTTAGTCCACAGAAATGTATGTCCTCAAAGCATCGTGATAACAACCAGGGGGACATGGAAATTAACGGGACTTGGATTCAGCGAGAAAATACGAGAAGGCAAGGTAAGGGGCTGTTCAACAACAAAAAATGAGACGAGTAATAAAAAGGGATTTATTCAATAGAGTCTAGGATTTATTTATCGTAACAATCAAATATAATTTATTTATAACACAGCAAAGAAAAGGGAATATATCAAGAATTGCAACAAACTTAATTTTCAAGTAATACTATGAAAAAAGTAAGTACAAAGTCTAGTTTATAAGAGAAAAACAGAAAGGATGAAAAGTGTAGTGACTGAATATTAGATTTATTTGAGATATGTTATGTCCATATCTTAAAGGAGATGCTTTAAGTTGACAGCAACCTAGCGACACATTATAATACTTTTTATAAAAACATTCTGGAGAGATTTTTTAGATAGAAGTTAAGTAAATACCCATTGAATATCAAATTGAGGTATCAATTTCACTGGTCATTTACGAAAGAAGAAAAAAATAAGAATAATTGCAAAATAATGAATACCTTCACATTTCACTGTAGGATAAGTGGTTTAGAAAAATGTTAGAAAAAAAGAAATCATTATATAAATGTATCATTAATATTGTGACAATGTGACAATGTGATCTTTTTGTTCGCTCAATGAAACGCTAAGAAATGAATTTCTCTTTTCTTCTGAGTGCTTTTCTTTGTGAATTTCAAAGAAAACGAACTCTTCTCATCAAGTAGAACGCTTACAGTGCTCGTGTTTTGAATACTATAATTATTGTACTTTTCGACACTCAGTTTAGCTGTACTGGAAAAAACATGTTATCGGATTATGTTTAAATAGGTTGGCATATAAAATCGAATTTCAGGAAAACAAGAATAAAACGCATTAAATTTTTAGTGTTTAACTATAGTATTGTTATTTATCAATGTTTTAGTTGACACATTTTACGTTTAATGGTTCTGTGGTGATTGATCGGATCTGTAATTATTTCTTGCTCTGTGGCCGCTAGCAAATGACGCAGGTTTGAAGTACTAAAAACACATCGATTTTGGCAATTTTCATGTCATGTTAAAACATGATAATAAGTGTTTTTCAGGATATTTGCTGAGGCTTTAATCATTGAAATCCATGTTTCTTTATATAAACCTGAATTAGTCTCAGTAGAAACGCCCACTTTCTTATATTATTGCTTGTTCTCGTGTGATGTGTGGCGAATCATTATGGAAATCTGTACAGTCAAAATGTTTTTTATGTTCTCTTTAATACTTAGAATGAATAACTCTAACTATTTATGTGCCTACCAAACAGACATCTTCACAAATTAATTGATTTATTGCTATGATACCGACGGAGTTGTTACTTTATATTCATGGCATATTCTGTTTTATAATACTTTTATTTATGAAACAATAATAGAAACGATATATCCTACATTAATTTCTGTTTCAGGAATCGACAGCATGTCATCCGTGGAGTACTAAATTTCCCAAAATGGCACAACCAGACTTAAATTACATTGCACCAGAAATACAAACTTGTAAAACGTGTAGTTATTTTAGTGATATGTTTTCTCTCGGAATTCTAATATGTACAATATATACTGGTGGTAGCGCCGTGATAGATGCCGGGTACAATAGTCAGCAGTATCTTAAACAACTAGATCAAGTAATATACCTTGCTTATAAGTTGTGTCTTAATAATTAGAGTCCACTTTCTTGTTATTAAAGACAGTTCACCATTACTACTAAGCTTCTAACTAACCGTAAGGTCTCTTCCTCTGTTTTGATATTCCATTTATATTGCAGTGTATGCCCATCTATAACTATTAATGAGTTGATTAATTGGTCAAAAATATTTCAAATTTTGCCGAAACTTGTAAATACACAGAAAAAGATGTGGTTATTCAAAGCCCTTTTAAATCATACCGAAGATGGAAACATATTATAATGGGGAGATTGTCTTTGCACTTTTTGGTTTTGTTTGTAAATATTTCATTATTCGTGGTTAACTCATTCGTAATAACAATGCTTAAATATGATATTCCAGCACTAGATGCGCTTTTCGATAATAAACGTCTCTTCTGCAATGCACCAGGTCTAAAAGTTAAGAAAATTCAAAATACGTTTCAAGAAATTTTGAGCTTCTAGACCAATCATAGACGAGATTTCCATGCGGAAGATATATTTCGTAGTTTTGAATTATTACAAAAATAATGCTTAATGATATCTAGTATCCTTTAATCTTTCATAACAAAGCTAAATATGTTGAAATTTCTCAAAAGTCTTCTGTGTGAAATAAATTCTTGTAATTTTATAAGTTTTTTTTCAAGCAAATGAAGAGGTTGATATGTAAAGATGACGAACTTTTGGAATCTTGCTACAACACTCTGCATTTCTGTAATTTCAATTTAAGCCTGCTTGCATGCGATATATGATCATTTGATAATTTTATTTTTCAATAGTTAACACAACGTTTTGGTGATATAGCTCATCAAATGCCTCTGTTGTTGGTTGAACCAGTGGAGAAAATGATCAATAAAGACATAAGATATCGCCCAACTGCTCAACTCTTCTCATTGGTAAGTATATCTTTACAACACAGGATCGACTAAGGCACAACAGCTCAACGTACTGTTCTTTTTGGTTAGATCTTCCTCAATACAAACAAAGATACCTAGATTTGCCACTTCCTCCTCAATATAACCAAGTATTCCTAGATTTATCGCTTTACAAAATCATACCACATCTCCTGGCAATCATACCACATCTCCTGGCAATCATACAACATCTCAATGGCTATCATACCACATCTCCTGGCAATCATACAACATCTCAATGGCAGTCATACTATATCTCTTTGGCAATCATACCACATCTCCTGGCAATCATACCATATCTCAATGGCAATCATACTATATCTCTTTGGCAATCATACCACATCTCCTGGCAATCATACAACATCTCAATGGCAGTCATACCACATCACCTGGCAATCATACCACATCTCCTGGCAATCATACAACATCTCAATGGCAGTCATACCATATCTCTTTGGCAATCATACCACATCTCCTGGCAATCATACCACATCTCAATGGCAATCATACCATATCTCTTTGGCAATCATACAACATCTCAATGGCAATCATACCACATCTCCTGGCAATCATACCACATCTCAATGGCAATCATACCACATCTCTTTGGAAATCATACCACATCTCCTGACAATCATACCACATCTCCTGGCAATCATACCACGTCTCTTTGGCTATCATACCACATATCTTTGGCAACCATACAACATCTCAATGGCAATCATACCACATCTCCTGGCAATCATACCACATCTCTTTGGCAATCATACCACCTCTCCTGGAAATCATACCACATCTCCTGGTAATCATACCACATCGCAATGGCTATCATACCACATCTCTTTGGCAATCATACAACATATCAATGGCTATCATACCACATCTCCTGGTAATCATACCACATCTCTTTGGCAATCATACCACATCTCAATGGCTATCATACCACATCTCTTTGGCAATTATACAACATCTCAATGGCAATCATACCACATCTCCTGGCAATCATACCACATCTCAATGGCAATCATACCACATCTCTTTGACAATCATACCACATCTCCTTGCAATCATACCATATCTCCTGGCAATCATACAACATCTCTTTGGCTATCATACCACATCTCTTTGGCAATCATACAAAATCTCAATGGCAATCATACCACATCTCCTGGTAGCATACAACATCTCTTTGGCAATCATACCACATCTCCTGGCAATCATACCACATCTCAATGGCTAGCATACCACATTTCTTTGGCAATCATACAACATCTCAATGGCAATCATACCACATCTCTTTGGCAATCATACCACATCTCCTGGCAATCATACTACATCTCCTGGCAATCATACAACATCTTAATGGCAGTCATACCACATCTCTTTGGCAGTCATACCACATCTCCTGGCAATCATACTACATCTCCTGGCAATCATACCACATCTCTTTGGCTATCATACCACATCTCTTTGGCAATCATACAACATCTCAATTGCAATCATACCACATCTCTGGCAATCATACCACATCTCTTTGGCAATCGTACCACATCTCCTGGCAATCATACCACATCTCCTGGCAATTATACCACATCTCAATGGCTATCATACCACATCTCTTTGGCTATCATACAACATCTCAATGGCAATCATACCACATCTCTGGCAATCATACCACATCTCTTTGGCAATCATACAACATCTCAATGGCTATCATACCACATCTCCTGGCATTCATACCACATCTCTTTGGCAATCATACCACATCTCTTTGGCTATCATACCACATCTCAATGGCAATCATACCACATCTCTTTGGCAATCATACCACACCTCCTGGCAATCATACCATATCTCAATGGCAATCATACCATATCTCTTTGGCTATCATACCACATCTCCTGGCAATCATACCACATCTCAATGGCAATCATACCACATTTCTCTGGCAATCATACCACATCTCAATGGCAATCATACCACATCTCCTGGCAATCATACCACATCTCCTGGCAATTTTACAACATCTCTTTGCCTATCATACCACATCTCTTTTGCTATCATACCACATTTCTTTGGCAATAACACCAAATCTCATTGGCAATATTGACATTCGTAATAAAATGGTAAGTAAGAAACAGATGATTGCTGCATAAAATAAATAATTCGTTATTGAGTCGACTTTTCCTGTCCACAATAAATTCTTTTTTGTATTTATACGATGAAATATATTTCATTTTTGTCTAACATCTGAATTTGAATATTTGTAATAGTAAACAATAATGCTTAACATTCAAAATTCAATGTTCTCTATCAAAGTAAATCATTTCACCTGGATACAAAAGTCGTGTTTGACAAAAGTTTTTTCTGTGAAAAAATCTGTATTTTCTTTATTGATTTGACAGTGTCATTTCGTATAGACCATAGAAAATGATACACCTTTATCGCAACATGCTTTAAATTTCCCTCAGTGAAAAACGGTTACCAATCTGTCTCGTATGTATATTCATGTGAAATATTCAACATTTATAATTATATGGACTGTTTTATACTGTTTACCAATTACCAGAGTGGTTATAAAGTTATTCTGAGATTTCCACCTTTATAGATTGTCTAAACAAACTTCATCAGCATTATATTTGTACGGTAAGATCGATTTTCTAAATAAAGAAATGTGCTTGTTAGAGTTGATTACGAGTGATGAATAGTGTTATCACAACCAGGGAATTAAGACAAATTACTCCTTCTACGTCTTGTTCAGATTAACTAAATTAAAGACTTTGTACGGTTAATTTAAGTTTCAAATTTAATTCCGCGATGGTGCTTCATAGTTCCAATGATAAACGAGGTAATACGTAACATGCACAATTGCAAATGTTTTAAAAATAAAGATTGTTATTGAATAAAAAAATCATACCGAAAAGGCATCTGTTTTTATGTGAATTGAGGACAATTTATCCAAAAAACATAATTATAAAAGCAAAACATGGTGGTCATAGACAATATCTAGCCAGCCATGTTATGTGATATGAGAGTCCTAATGCTATAATAATAATGACTCTTGGTGTGACGGAGAGTGACGGTCTTACTTCCCTTGCATAGTAGATACGTAGGTATTACTTCTTTAGCTCAATCGGTTGGAGTGCTGACTTCGCGCACCGAGATCATTTGTTGGGTTTTTCCGACGTAGTCGGTATAGTTTCGGTTTGTGCCCTTTGAACTTAAGGACGCTTAACTATGGCAACAGAATACGCATGCTCGAAAATCCTTTCTGTGATTGGACAAAATGCTGTCATGGTGGGTGATTTGGTTGTGTTTGAAAAAACGTCTTGTTAATTATATCGTGATGGAAGGCATGTGAAAAACTATAAATATTTGAACTAGATCTTACAAAGATTTATATTTTTATTATTATAATTGTTTCTCCAATAGCTCTTTGCATCCGTGACAGCTGTTTATTCGGGACAATTATATAATTTTTAATGTAAACTTTGTTCACGGTACGAACGTACATGACTTATAGAACGCACCTACGCATGTGAGATTTCCGCGGGGTTTTGGTGAATGTAAACAAAAAGATACGAGGACCGAGAATACTGAACACAAACAGAGAAAACGTTATTTAAATGGTATCTTTGTTCTTCTGAAGGTTATCGAAATGATAGTTTTAAACATATACTCAAATTTAAATACGTCGGATATATTTTTTAAAGATAGTTCTTGTTTAACAAATAATTTCTCGCAATAGAATCAAACTCTCCGTTTACAAACATGACGAATAAGTGGTAATATGGTGTATAAATTCATGACTAAACTCGAAGCGACAAAACCTCAGGCTTGTATTGTTGTACTTTATCTGAAAGTCACATTAAATACTTCTTCCCGGTTTCCGTTTAAAACAAATAAAGTAGACGAACAGACAAAAAAGAGATATTTAAGAGATAATTAAACTCATATAACAATAACAAACTGCAAAATAAAAACCCGAAAACGACCAAAAAACAACCAGAAACAACATAGGACAATAAAGACTTAACAACCGAAAACGACCAAAAACAGCAGTATACAAAAAAACAACATAGGACAATAAAGACTTAACAACCGAAAACGACCAAGTGAAAAACAGCAGTATACAAAAAACAACAAAGGACAATAAAGACTTAACAACCGAAAACGACCAAGTGACAAACAGCAGAATACAAAAAACAACATAGGACAATAAAGACTTAACAACACGAAAACCACCAAAAACAGCAGTATACAAAAAACAACATAGGACAATAAAGACTTAACAACACGAAAACGACCAAAAACAGCAGTATACAAAAAACAACATAGGACAATAAAGACTTAACAACCAAAAACGACCAAGTGAAAAACAGCAGTATACAAAAAACAACATAGGACAATAAAGACTTAACAACCGAAAACGACCAAGTGAAAAACAGCAGTATACAAAAAACAACATAGGACAATAAAGACTTAACAACCGAAAACGACCAAAAACAGCAGTATACAAAAAACAACATAGGACAATAAAGACTTAACAACCGAAAACGACCAAGTGACAAACAGCAGAATACAAAAAACAACATAGGACCATTAAGACTTAACAACACGAAAACGACCAAAAACAGCAGTATACAAAAAAACAACATAGGACAATAAAGACTTAACAACCAAAAACGACCAAAAACAGCAGTATACAAAAAACAACATAGGACAATAAAGACTTAACAACCGAAAACGACCAAGTGACAAACAGCAGAATACAAAAAACAACATAGGACCATTAAGACTTAACAACACGAAAACGACCAAAAACAGCAGTATACAAAAAACAACATAGGACAATAAAGACTTAACAACCAAAAACGACCAAAAACAGCAGTATACAAAAAACAACATAGGACAATAAAGACTTAACAACCCAAAACGACCAAGTGACAAACAGCAGAATACAAAAAACAACATAGGACAATAAAGACTTAACAACACGAAAACGACCAAAAACAGCAGTATACAAAAAACAACATAGGACAATAAAGACTTAACAACCGAAATCGACCAAGTGAAAAACAGCAGTATACAAAAAACAACATAGGACAATAAAGACTTAACAACCGAAAACGACCAAGTGAAAAACAGCAGTATACAAAAAACAACATAGGACAATAAAGACTTAACAACCAAAAACGACCAAAAACAGCAGTATACAAAAAAAACAACATAGGACAATAAAGACTTAACAACCCAAAACGACCAAGTGAAAAACAGCAGTATACAAAAAACAACATAGGACAATAAAGACTTAACAACCGAAAACGACCAAAAACAGCAGTATACAAAAAACAACATAGGACAATAAAGACTTAACAACCGAAAACGACCAAGTGACAAACAGCAGAATACAAAAAACAACATAGGACCATTAAGACTTAACAACACGAAAACGACCAAAAACAGCAGTATACAAAAAACAACATAGGACAATAAAGACTTAACAACCGAAAACGACCAAAAACAGCAGTATACAAAAAACAACATAGGACAATAAAGACTTAACAACCGAAAACGACCAAGTGACAAACAGCAGAATACAAAAAACAACATAGGACCATTAAGACTTAACAACACGAAAACGACCAAAAACAGCAGTATACAAAAAACAACATAGGACAATAAAGACTTAACAACCAAAAACGACCAAAAACAGCAGTATACAAAAAACAACATAGGACAATAAAGACTTAACAACCGAAAACGACCAAGTGACAAACAGCAGAATACAAAAAACAACATAGGACCATTAAGACTTAACAACACGAAAACGACCAAAAACAGCAGTATACAAAAAACAACATAGGACAATAAAGACTTAACAACCCAAAACGACCAAGTGAAAAACAGCAGTATACAAAAAACAACATAGGACAATAAAGACTTAACAACCCAAAACGACCAAGTGACAAACAGCAGAATACAAAAAACAACATAGGACAATAAAGACTTAACAACACGAAAACGACCAAAAACAGCAGTATACAAAAAACAACATAGGACAATAAAGACTTAACAACCGAAATCGACCAAGTGAAAAACAGCAGTATACAAAAAACAACATAGGACAATAAAGACTTAACAACCGAAAACGACCAAGTGAAAAACAGCAGTATACAAAAAACAACATAGGACAATAAAGACTTAACAACCAAAAACGACCAAAAACAGCAGTATACAAAAAAACAACATAGGACAATAAAGACTTAACAACCCAAAACGACCAAGTGACAAACAGCAGAATACAAAAAACAACATAGGACAATAAAGACTTAACAACACGAAAACGACCAGAAACAGCGGTATACAAAAAACAACATAGGACAATAAAGACTTAACAACCGAAATCGACCAAGTGAAAAACAGCAGTATACAAAAAACAACATAGGACAATAAAGACTTAACAACCGAAAACGACCAAGTGAAAAACAGCAGTATACAAAAAACAACATAGGACCATAAAGACTTAACAACCGAAAACGACCAAGTGAAAAACAGCAGTATACAAAAAACAACATAGGACAATAAAGACTTAACAACACGAAAACGATCAAAAACAGCAGTATACAAAAAACAACATAGGACAATAAAGACTTAACAACCAAAAACGACCAAAAACAGCAGTATACAAAAAACAACATAGGACAATAAAGACTTAACAACCGAAATCGACCAAGTGAAAAACAGCAGTATACAAAAAACAACATAGGACAATAAAGACTTAACAACCGAAAACGACCAAGTGAAAAACAGCAGTATACAAAAAACAACACAGGACAATAAAGACTTAACAACCGAAAACGACCAAGTGAAAAACAGCAGTATACAAAAAACAACATAGGACAATAAAGACTTAACAACCGAAAACGACCAAGTGAAAAACAGCAGTATACAAAAAACAACATAGGACAATAAAGACTTAACAACCGAAAACGACCAAGTGAAAAACAGCAGTATACAAAAAACAACATAGGACAATAAAGACTTAACAACACGAAAACGATCAAAAACAGCAGTATACAAAAAACAACATAGGACAATAAAGACTTAACAACCAAAAACGACCAAAAACAGCAGTATACAAAAAACAACATAGGACAATAAAGACTTAACAACCGAAAACGACCAAGTGAAAAACAGCAGTATACAAAAAACAACATAGGACAATAAAGACTTAACAACACGAAAACGACCAAAAACAGCAGTATACAAAAAACAACATAGGACAATAAAGACTTAACAACCAAAAACGACCAAAAACAGCAGTATACAAAAAACAACATAGGACAATAAAGACTTAACAACCCAAAACGACCAAGTGAAAAACAGCAGTATACAAAAAACAACATAGGACAATAAAGACTTAACAACCGAAAACGACCAAGTGAAAAACAGCAGTATACAAAAAACAACATAGGACAATAAAGACTTAACAACCGAAAACGACCAAGTGAAAAACAGCAGTATACAAAAAACAACATAGGACAATAAAGACTTAACAACACGAAAACGATCAAAAACAGCAGTATACAAAAAACAACATAGGACAATAAAGACTTAACAACCAAAAACGACCAAAAACAGCAGTATACAAAAAACAACATAGGACAATAAAGACTTAACAACCGAAAACGACCAAGTGAAAAACAGCAGTATACAAAAAACAACACAGGACAATAAAGACTTAACAACCGAAAACGACCAAGTGAAAAACAGCAGTATACAAAAAACAACATAGGACAATAAAGACTTAACAACCGAAAACGACCAAGTGAAAAACAGCAGAATGCAAAAAAACAGTATAGGACAATAAAGACTTAAAACAACACGAACCCAATAACAAGTTACATTTTGTGATACTTATAGATTATCGTTGATCATCTCAACGAGATTGGTTTTCTCGATTGAGCTGGTACAGCGAAAGTGAGAAAAGCAATCGAGTTGAGATGACCAATGATAATCTGTTTATCGCTATTTTACCTATGACGACGTTGTCAATTTCATATCAATTTCGTTAGCAACGCCACGTGGCCGCCTTAGTTTCTAGCGATATTTTTTCCATCTCAAGCCAGAAGCATGATATGAAAATTATCACAAAAAAAGATCAAAATAAAAAATGCACAAAATAGCGCTAAATATCAAATTATTTTTTCTGATTAGAAATATGATGACTACCTCTGGTATTGTGATACGCTCTAAACAGTGACTTGAGAGAATAGTTTCTTTGTCTGATATTTTATATAGGTTATCAAACCCATTGATGTTAGTATTGCTATCCAACACGCTAATATCTTATAAACATATGAAACATGTTATTTGGCAGATTTTATATACTTTTAAATTTTCTAATTCAAAGTGCCAACAATAACAATTTGAACTTGTATCATATAGTTATTATCTCTTTTCATTGGCCAAGCATTCACGAATTAAACGTTTAATATGCCGAATATCGGACATAACTTCATTTTTTATACTTAAAAAAAACATGTTTGAAATTTATTCTCTTAATTTTCCGATGTTGAAAATGGTCTGAGAAAAAAATAAACCTAAAATATTTTAAAAGTTAAACCAGCATAAAAGAATGGAAATAAATTGAAAATATCGTTTTGGTTAACTTGAACCTACCATCTAAAGAGCTGCTGTCAATCCCTTGATTGTTTGAAATCATATATATATTCTAAAAAAGGAAAGTTATATTAAAGTTTGAAATGGCATTCAAACCAAACTTGTACTACGCCTATTTGGAAAATTCATCAATATAAGGAAATGATCACAAAACAATATAACTTTCATATTAATTGCTATTGCCTGGTATTCTAAAAAACCAACATAACAGTTGTCAAAATAAAGGCAACAGTAGTATACCGCTGTTCGAAATTCATAAATCGATTGAGAAAAAAACAAATCCGGGTTACAAACTAAAACTGAGGGAAAAACATCAAATATAAGAGGAGAACAACGATACAACAGAAACACTAAAATGCAACACACACAGAAACTATAATATAACAATGGCCATTTTCCTTACCTGGTACAGGACATTTCAAGAAAAAAAATAGTGCGTTAAACCTGGTTTTATGGCCAGCCAAACCTCCCGCTTTTATGGTAATGTTAAATATAACATTAAAATGACAACATAACATGACAGGACTTCAATAAAATTGAGAAAGGAAATGTATGCATCAAGTCAATTTCTAGCCACTATTGTGTTCATCATTTTTGAAACGAAGAATTAAAAATAATTTCCATTGTAACAAATTTTTGAAAGAAGGAAAATAATTCTTAATCTGAACGACCTATCAGTGATGTATACTTTGAATGATGAAGAATAGAATCAGAGTAACTGTGACAGTGTATAGATTATGATTGGATCATATTGCCCCCCCCCCCCCCCCCTTTTTTTTTTCCTTTCTTTTTGTCTAGTTTATTTGACACATTCAACCTGCTGTTTGTCCATTATAATTGTCTCAATTTATTTTTTTTGGAAATTATACCTTCACGTCCCTATTATAATCGTCTCTAAAAAAAAATGTTGGAAATTATATCTTCATTTCAATAGAGATATTATCCGGTATCAATATTTGTGTGGTAAATATAAGTCCTAGCTTTCAAACACATTCTGACTTATACTTCTACTTGAAATAATTTCTGAAAATTTTAAATATAAGGGTTAACAATACAAATGCATGTTAATGAATCGATGCTATTAATTTACTAAGAACCGCTATGGTTATCCTCATAACATCACATATACGTCTATGAAAGCGTTGTATATTAATGTACCCGCGTCCATCGATAATGAAGCGAGTTTTCTGTGAAGATTTGACAAATAATTTTAAAGGTATCGCGGATTAGACAATATTGGAGCATGTCAGGTAATCTGTATTTACTCAGAAAAAGTTTGTATCTCAATGAACGAAGCATTTTACCGGCTAAAATCATTGTCATATGTCAGTAGAATCAGGACGCACCTGTTCTGGTTAACGATTCTGGTGGCTTTGGAAAACAGAATTGGTTGTTACTCAGAATGAAATTAAGGGGAACAAAATCCCACTCTGTTTATGCATGCTTTAATCGATTCTAATGATACAACATAATTCTATTCAACTCTGGAAAGGAGATTTATTCCTAATAGTGTATATGACCTTTGAAAAGGGATTAAAATAAGTATAGACCAATCTCTTTATGGTAGTGTTTTAATTAACTCTTAATATCAATGAATTCATATACAGGAAAAATAAATCCTCTATAAGATCAAAGATCGGATTCATTTAGTTTAGTTGTAATACGATGAAAAACTGCCAATCTAAAAAAAATCTTTTATTTTGTATAAAGACAACTCTAAAGGTTTATCACTTGAAGTGTAGAAGATAATAAAAAAGAGAGACGTATAATGATTGCCAATGAGACAAATATCCACCAATTGAGGCATATACGGGATGTAAACACGATCATAATATATCTTTATTCTCAATAAACCATATACATAGGTATAGAGAAGACATTTATGTACAATATTCACAATAAGACAAAACACACAAAACAATTGTTAAGACAATATATCATTTTAACCAGGAGCACATATGTACCTGTGTTGATAATCTTTATAAATTTACAAAGTTTAATCAGTTTTGATTTGTGTTTTGAAGACATATATAAAAAAGAAGATGTGGTATTATTACCAATGAGACCGCTGTCCACAAGAGATCAAAATAACACAGAAATTACAAACTATAATAGTGAACCGTACGGCCTTCAACAATGAGCAAAGCCCATACCATATAGTCAGCTATTAAAGGCCCCGAAATGACAATGTAAAACTTCAAACGAGAAAACTAACGGCCTACTTTATGTATGAAAAATGAACTAACAACAAAAATTTAACACATAAACAAACGACAACCACTGAATTACAGGCTCCAGACTTGGGACAGGCACATACATACAGAATGTGGCGAGGTTAAACATGTTAGCAGGATCCCAACCCTCCCATAATCTGCTTGTATCAGAAAAACATGAAATGGGTTCGTAATATGTATCATGTCGGAATTCTCGTCAGTGTTGTCTTGTGTCACGTGCCTGTATCAAGTTAGAAGTCTCGTCAGTGGTTGTCTTGTGTCACGTGTCTGTATCAAGTCAGAATTCTCGTCAGTGGTTGTCTTGTGTCACGTGGCTGTATCTTGTCAGAATTCTCGTCAGTGGTTATCACGTGGCACGTGCATGTATAAAGTCACAATTCTCGTCAGTGGTTGTCTTGTATCACGTGTATGTATCAAGTTAGAATTCTCGTCAGTGGTTGTCTTGTGTCACGTGAATGTATCAAGTTAAAATTCTCGCCAGTGGTTGTCTGGTGTCACGTGCCTGTATCAAGTTAGAATTCTCGTTAGTGGTTGTCTTGTGTCACGCGCCTGTATCAAGTTAGAATTCTCGTCAGTGGTTCTCTTGTGTCACGTGCCTGTATCAAGGTAGAATTCTCGTCAGTGGTTGTCTTGTGTCACGTGCCTGTATCAAGTTAGAATTCTCGTCAGTGGTTGTCTTGAGTCACGT
Source organism: Mytilus edulis (assembly GCF_963676685.1). Taxonomy (NCBI): domain Eukaryota; kingdom Metazoa; phylum Mollusca; class Bivalvia; order Mytilida; family Mytilidae; genus Mytilus; species Mytilus edulis. The sequence goes on from NC_092344.1 coordinate 124,119,985, forward strand.
GTCTGTATCAAGTTAGAATTCTCGTCAGTGGTTGTCTTGTTTCACATGCCTTTATCAAGTCAGAATTCTCGTCAGTGGTTCTCTTGTGTCATGTGCCTTTATCAAGTCAGAATTCTCGTCAGTGGTTGTCTTGAGTCACGTGTCCATATCAAGTTAGATATCTCGTCAGTGGTTGTTGTGTTTCACCTGCCTGTATCAAGTTAGAATTCTCGTCAGTGGTTTTCTAGTGTCACGTGCCTGTATCAAGTTCGAAGTTTCGTCAGTGGTTGTTTTGTGTCACGCGCCTGTATCAAGTTAGAATTCTCGTCAGTGGTTGTCTTGTGTCACGTATCTGTATCAAGTTAGAATTCTCGTCAGTGGTTGTCTTGTATCACGTGTATGTATCAAGTTAGAATTCTCGTCAGTGTCTGTCTTGTGTCAGGTGCCTTTATCATGTCAGAATTCTCGTCAGTGGTACTCTTGTGTCACGTGCCTTTATCAAGTCAGAATTCTCGTCAGTGGTTGTCTTGTATCACGTGCCTGTATCAAGTTAGAATTCTCGTCAGTGGTTGTCTTGTGTCAGGTGCCTTTATCACGTCAGAATTCTCGTCAGTGATTCTCTTGTGTCACGTGCCTTTATCATGTCAGAATTCTCGTCAGTGGTTGTCTTGTTTCACGTGCCTGTATCAAGACAGAATTCTCGTCAGTGGTACTCTTGTGTCACGTATCTGTATCAAGTTAGAATTCTCGTCAGTGGTTGTCTGGTGTCACGTGCCTTTATCATGTCAGAATTCTCGTTAGTGGTTGTCTTGTTTCACGTGCCTGTATCAAGACAGAATTCTCGTCAGTGTCTGTCTTGTGTCACGTGCCTGTATCAAGACAGAATTCTCGTCAGTGGTTGTCTTGTGTCACGTGCCTTTATCATGTCAGAATTTTCGTCATAGGTTCTTTTGTGTCACGTGCCTGTATCAAGACAGAATTCTCGTCAGTGGTTGTCTGGTGTCACGTGCCTTTATCATGTCAGAATTCTCGTTAGTGGTTGTCTTGTTTCACGTGCCTGTATCAAGTCAGAATTCTCGTCAGTGTCTGTCTTGTGTCACGTGCCTGTATCAAGACAGAATTCTCGTCAGTGGTTGTCTTGTGTCACGTGCCTTTATCATGTCAGAATTTTCGTCATAGGTTCTTTTGTGTCACGTGCCTTTATCAAGTCAGAATTCTCGTCAGTGGTTGTATTGTATCACGTGCCTGTATCAAGTCAGAATTCTCGTCAGTGGTTCTCTTGTGTCACGTGCCTTTACCAAGTCAGATTTCTCGTCAGTGTTGTCTTGGATCACGTGCCTGTATCAAGTCAGAATTCTCGTCAGTGGTTCTCTTGTGTCGTACCTGTATGTTATAGGGAGAATTTTGTGTTGATTGCAGATCCTTGATTGTTTCTAGTGAATTATTCACAAAAAATTATTTTGTTCTTATTCAGATATACCCCGAAACTGTTTTTTTTTCAAAAAAGGAAAATGAGAATTTTATTCTTAAAACTTAAAAATAACTATAGATCATAAATTGATATTTTTTTATCTTTTTTATAAAATCGCATTAAACCTTAATGAAACTGCCATGACAAATACCACTGTTCATTCTTGTTTTAGCATAAAAGTTAATCCGTGTAGCTGTGTTTTATTACATTATCCCTACTAAAATATGTCAACAACAGACTATTAGTTATTTTACAAACATATTTGAAACATTTTATGCGTGTTATTTAATTTGTTCCTAACCAGTTATTTTATGCAATACCATTTTGTCTTTTGTTAACACCGTCAGTTTTGTAAAAGGGCAATTTGTTTGATATCTTTATGAGGATTAAGTTACAAACTTTATAGGATACGTTGTCTTTGAATTACTCAAACAACATTAGAATGAAATGGTTCTCTCACTCTATTACACTAGAAAGACAATAAACTCCAAATGGAATGTGCAGCTTCCGAATTATAATTAAATTGTTTAATAACAGAGAGGCATAAGGCGTAATTTAATGTCAACAGCAGTTTTTGTTCCTAACTTAGTTTTAAAAACAGTTTTAGGTACAGCAGTGGCTAATAAAAAGAAATTTAATTTGGAACCTTATTTGATGATTTATCACTTTACCAGATCATTGCTCTTCACCGACATATATTCCTGCAAGGTTACGAGGACGAATGACCGAAAATAACTTCTTATTTAAATGAATAAACATTTAATCTACAAATGGCTAGAAAAACAAACGGTCGCTGCTAACGGACCTACATGTAACAACTGTTAAATGTTGCTACTTGTAATGCAGCTCATCGTTAGACCTCACCGGCATCTCTTTACATCCAATTGAAATATGGCTTTAAAACCAGATGATATGTCATGAAATATTGAAAGATAGGCCGAAGCCGTTATAAAAGACTAACCAATAATGTAAAATGTTACACAAATGACTACAGTTTCGAGAGTTCCATAACAATTGCCATGTAAAACTTTCTCCTTTTTATTTTAGATAAAATTCTTCAATGAACCTGTTGTTTGTACTCTACAACTGTTAGACACATTAGAACAGAAAGACCCTTTTCTTAGAGCGGAAGTCCATTGTCAACTTGCACAGGTGCTTCCAGATATCCCCAAGGTTTGTACTTCTTCCAGATATCCCCAAGGTTTGTATTTTTTCCAGATATCCCCAAGGTTTGTAATTCTTCCAGACATCCGCAAGGTTTGTATTTATTTCAATTTATTTGGTGTATTTTTATCGTGAAATATGAGCTACACAAACAGTCATGTTTGATAAATGTGAACATCGAAACTATTAAACACAACTTCCCCTAAATTCAAAGAGTTCTTGTGTGATTATAAACTATCATCAGCAATTCATACATCAATTAGTGGAGTATTTTTATAACCTAGGCCTAGTGGATATGTTTCATGACGACAAGGAGACGCGATTATGTGTGCCAGAGTTATCGACATCAAATGGTAATAATAATCTCCCTAAAACAGGAACAATAACTCTCTTAAGTGATGACAACACAAATCTCGCCTTCGGACACATTATAACCTTACTCTTAAGTCATGACCCATATCCTGAAAAATTCAGAAATTCGATTAAATACCTTCATCATACTTTAGTAAAACACAACCCGGCCATGTATAATAAAACAAGATATGACAACACAAAAAAAATATATTGAGGAGTACACTATCGATAAGAAGCATATCGATTAGTACATTATCGATAAGGAACATATGGAAAAATACAATATCTATTTGTTACATATTTTAAGGAGTACATTACCAATGAATAACACATGTACATGGAAGAGTACATTATCGATGAGCAGTATATTGAGGAGTACATTATCGATGAACAGTATATTGAGGAGTACATTATCGATGAGCGCAGTATATTGAGGAGTACATTATCGATGAGCAGTATATTGAGGAGTACATTATCGATGATCAGTATATTGAAGAGTGCATTATCGATGAGCAGTATATTGAGGAGTACATTATCGATGAGCAGTATATTGAGGAGTGCATTATCGATGAGCAGTATATTGAGGAGTGCATTATCTATGAGCAGTATATTGAGGAGTGCATTATCGATGAGCAGTATATTGAAGAGTACATTATCGATGAGCAGTATATTGAGGAGTACATTATCGATGAGCAGTATATTGAGGAGTACATTATCGATGAGCAGTTACTTTTCTACATTGGTTAGAGGTATAGGGGGAGGGTTGAGATCTCACAAACATGTTCAACCCCGCCGCATTTTTGCGCTTGTCCCAAGTCAGGAGCCTCTGGCCTTTGTTAGTCTTGTATTATTTTAATTTTAGTTTCTTGTGTACAATTTGGAAATTAGTATGGCGTTCATTATCACTGGACTAGTATATATTTGTTTAGGGGCCAGCTGAAGGACGCCTCCGGGTGCGGGAATTTCTCGCTACATTGAAGATCTGTTGGTGACCCTCTGCTGTTGTTTTTTATTTGGTCGGGTTGTTGTCTCTTTGACACATTCCCCATTTCCATTCTCAATTTTATAGTATATTAAGGAGTACATTATCGATGAGCATTATATTGAGGAGTACATTATCGATGAGTAGTAGTGCATTATCGATGAGCAGTATATTGAGGAGTGCATTATCGATGAGCAGTATATTGAGGAGTACATTATCGATGAGCAGTATATTGAGGATTGCATTATCTATGAACAGTATATTGAGGAGTGCATTATTGATGAGCAGTATATTGAGGAGTGCATTATCAATGAGCAGTATATTGAGGAGTGCATTATCGATGAGCAGTATATTGAGGAGTGCATTATCTATGAGCAGTATATTGAGGAGTACATTATCTATGAACAGTATATTGAGGAGTACATTATCGATGAGCAGTATATTGAGGAGTGCATTATTGATGAGCAGTATATTGAGGAGTGCATTATCGAGGAGCAGTATATTGAGGAGTGCATTATCTATGAACAGTATATTGAGTAGTACATTATCTATGAGCAGTATATTGAGGATTACATTATCGAGGAGCAGTATATTGAGGAGTGCATTATTGATGAGCAGTATATTGAGGAGTACATTATCTATGAGCAGTATATTGAGGAGTACATTATCGATGAGCAGTATATTGAGGAGTGCATTATTGATGAGCAGTATATTGAGGAGTGCATTATCGAGGAGCAGTATATTGAGGAGTGCATTATCGAGGAGCAGTATATTGAGGAGTGCATTATCGATGAGCGGTATATTGAGGAGTGCATTATCGATGAGCAGTATATTGAGGAGTGCATTATTGATGAGCAGTATATTGAGGAGTGCATTATCGAGGAGCAGTATATTGAGGAGTGCATTATCGATGAGCGGTATATTGAGGAGTGCATTATCGATGAGCAGTATATTGAGGAGTGCATTATTGATGAGCAGTATATTGAGGAGTGCATTATCGAGGAGCAGTATATTGAGGAGTGCATTATCGATGAGCAGTATATTAAGGAGTGCATTATCGATGAGCAGTATATTGAGGAGTGCATTATCTACCAGGAACATATTGAGTAGTACGTTATCTACGAGGAACACATATTGAGTAGTACGTTATCTACGAGGAACACATATTGAGTAGTACGTTATCTACGAGGAACACATATTGAGTAGTACGTTATCTACGAGGAACACATATTGAGTAGTACGTTATCTACGAGGAACATATTGAGTAGTACGTTATCTACGAGGAACACATATTTAGTAGTACGTTATCTACGAGGAACACATATTGAGTAGTACGTTATCTACGACGAACACATATTGAGTAGTACGTTATCTACGAGGAACACATATTGAGTAGTACGTTATCTACGAGGAACACATATTGAGTAGTACGTTATCTACGACGAACATATTGAGTAGTACATTATCTACGAGGAACACATATTGAGTAGTACGTTATCTACGAGGAACACATATTGAGTAGAACGTTATCTACGAGGAACACATATTGAGTAGTACGTTATCTACGAGGAACACATATTGAGTAGTACGTTATCTACGAGGAACACATATTGAGTAGTACGTTATCTACGAGGAACACATATTGAGTAGTACGTTATCTACGAGGAACATATATTGAGTAGTACGTTATCTACCAGGAACATATTGAGTAGTACGTTATCTACGAGGAACATATTGAGTAGTACGTTATCTACGAGGAACATATTGAGTAGTACGTTATCTACGAGGAACATATTGAGTAGTACGTTATCTACGAGGAACATATATTGAGTAGTACGTTATCTACGAGGAACATATATTGAGTAGTACGTTATCTACGAGGAACACATATTGAGTAGTACGTTATCTACGACGAACATATTGAGTAGTACGTTATCTACGAGGAACATATTGAGTAGTACGTTATCTACGAGGAACACATATTGAGTAGTACGTTATCTACGAGGAACATATATTGAGTAGTACGTTATCTACGAGGAACATATATTGAGTAGTACGTTATCTACGAGGAACATATTGAGTAGTACGTTATCTACGAGGAACATATTGAGTAGTACGTTATCTACGAGGAACATATTGAGTAGTACGTTATCTACGAGGAACACATATTGAGTAGTACGTTATCTACGAGGAACACATTGAGTAGTACGTTATCTACGAGGAACATATTGAGTAGTACGTTATCTACGAGGAACATATTGAGTAGTACGTTATCTACGAGGAACACATATTGAGTAGTACGTTATCTACGAGGAACATATTGAGTAGTACGTTATCTACGAGGAACACATATTGAGTAGTACGTTATCTACGAGGAACATATATTGAGTAGTACGTTATCTACGAGGAACATATATTGAGTAGTACGTTATCTACGAGGAACATATTGAGTAGTACGTTATCTACGAGGAACATATTGAGTAGTACGTTATCTACGAGGAACACATATTGAGTAGTACGTTATCTACGAGGAACATATTGAGTAGTACGTTATCTACGAGGAACACATATTGAGTAGTACGTTATCTACGAGGAACATATATTGAGTAGTACGTTATCTACGAGGAACATATTGAGTAGTACGTTATCTACGAGGAACACATATTGAGTAGTACGTTATCTACGAGGAACATATATTGAGTAGTACGTTATCTACGAGGAACATATTGAGTAGTACGTTATCTACGAGGAACATATTGAGTAGTACGTTATCTACGAGGAACATATTGAGTAGTACGTTATCTACGAGGAACATATTGAGTAGTACGTTATCTACGAGGAACATATTGAGTAGTACGTTATCTACGAGGAACATATTGAGTAGTACGTTATCTACGAGGAACACATATTGAGTAGTACGTTATCTACGAGGAACATATTGAGTAGTACGTTATCTACGAGGAACATATTGAGTAGTACGTTATCTACGAGGAACACATATTGAGTAGTACGTTATCTACGAGGAACACATATTGAGTAGTACGTTATCTACGAGGAACACATATTGAGTAGTAAGTTATCTACGAGGAACACATATTGAGTAGTACGTTATCTACGAGGAACACATATTGAGTAGTACGTTATCATTCATGTCATCAAAAATGTAACGCAGTTGAAACACATGTAACCAGCCCAAAATCGAAATCATAAATTTAAGAATATTTGTGAAACATAGTTTTTCCGGTTTTTCTGTATGTCCGCTGATTTGATATTATAGAATTAAGAATGGAAAGAGACAATACTTTTTCATATGGTTTTTTTTTCAGAAAATTTTATACCGAAATGTGTTTCCTGTATTATGCCTTGAGTGTTCTATGGCAGACTCTGTTACCAGTGCTTTAATACCTTTCATCGCCATGATTGATAACGCTTCCAAAGACGAGTATTGTGGTCACATATTAACTGTATTCAGAGATGTTATCAATATGCCTAAACCTGTACAGGTAAATTGTCTATTTTATGATAAATTACTAAACAGGAGGAATAAAAACTCATCAGTAAAAGAAAAGACAAACAAAACATGACAAAAAGATGAAAAGTCGAGTGAACGAACCTTTAACACGTACTAGCACGTGAGGTGGAACTTATATTTTACCTTTCCACGAAGGCTTAAATTAAAAATGAACTTCCGTTTGCTTGATTTTTAGTTTTAGTTAGTATTAATACAATTCAATATTTTTCTTCATAGAGATTATTCTAAGATTTATTGCAAATAAATATTTCATAAGTTATTTTATTTTCGTAATCCATTTCCAAGTGTCTGGCTGAGGCTAATATCAGTTATTGCTGAACTATTTTGGGATAATCTACTGATAGAAATGTACCTTTTTCCATATAAAACCGTAAGGATTAAACTAATATGATTTGTTTCAAGGGTATATGTTTTAAATAAATTCCTGGAATCGTAAATTGATATATTGGTTGTGTATCATAAGAGGTGTATGATTTCTAATATGTTTTATTTTCTAGGCTACTGTTAATATTCTAAATCGATTAGATATAATCTTAAATAAAAGTCCTATTGAGGAAATCCGATCGGAGATTATTCCATTAGTGTTCAACTGTTTGGAATCAACGTCTATACAAGCACAGGTGAGTTGTATATAACTTTGTGTCAACGTCTATACAAGCACAGGTCAGTTATATAACTTGGTGTCAACGTCTATACAAGCACAGGTGAGTTATATATAACGTGGTGTCAACGTCATCATATCCACAGTTATTAAGTTTATAGGTGTTCCCACTGTCTGTATCATTCTGTTCAGCTCTTACTAAAAATTGCATATCACGGCTTTGTGACGTCAAATATGTTGACCCAGTCCAAAATAGTTTGAACTTGTCACATTACTTAAGTCAGTATAAATAAACTGACGTTGATAAATTTAAACAAACTGTTGAAACAAAGAAAAACACTTGTTTTTATCATGCAAGCTACACTAATACAGTCCGATAAAGCGATAACAAGATTATCGTCATATAAAATATCAGCTTTTCGACACAACATGAAGATTTTTTGGACTGCTTTTCTGCGCTCACTCGACAAAAGCTTTATAACTCGAAGCTGATACTTTACAATATCAATATGCAGACAACCAGCTGATAATCAGTACTTATAAGACATTTTTAACTTCAGTGCAAATGACTGATAATTCATTGTCGTTTACCCAATTAACCTTTAATTCTGTGCATTTCTTATAAAAAAAATAACAAAAATACCCAACTCCAAAGAAAATCCTAAACGGAAAGTCCCATAACTCAAATGACAAAATGAAAAGCTCAAACTTAAAAAAAGGAGTGTAGCAGATACATATACCGGTATATATGATGATAGATAGACGAACAGATAATGCACGTATTTTTATTTTTATTTTATAAGGACATTTTTTATTATTTGATTAAAGTTAAGATTAAAGCATAATTTTCAAAGAAACAGCAATTGAGTTCATTGGATATAGCCATTCTTTTCTGAGGAATGACAGAAACATACACTGTTTTAGTGTATTTATTTATGTGTTGTAGGAAGCAGCCTTAAACGCTATAGGTATGGTCAAAGAATATCTAGATGACAGCTTTATGAAAATGTTGGTTTTACCAAGAGCTAAAGCTCTGTTTTACAAGGCAACTAATGTTAGGGTGAGCACTTTTAACTTGGTTTACTCGTAAACAAACATTCATTTATAAAAACATTCAAGATTGTTTCTATACTTTTTAGTTTATTTCTGTTTTTTTTTAGTTTAATTGGCTTATAATGTCTCTTGTTAACTGTGGATTCATGGGAATTCGTGCGATACTAGTGTTTGATAATTATGGATTTCCTTTGTAACGGTGAACCAAGAATTTATATGTTCAACATATGAATCATTTTATATAGCAGTGTATGGAGAATTTGTAACACAATAAATGTTAATTATAATTACAATTATCTATTTTTATTAATCTATAGGGCGAAACTTTCAGAGTAATTTTCAATTATCTGACAATCTATAAATCGAAGTAGAGAAATGTATACAACATTGCGACAGATTGTTTTGACAGGTTTTGCAATATTTCAGGTGAAGATAAATGCACTGTCTTGTATAGACCATGTCTTAGACAGCTTAGACAAGATGACCATTTTAGATGAAGTTTTACCTTTGTTGACTGAGAGTCAGTGCCAGGATGCTAGTATTGTTATCACAATTGTCGGTAAATACTTTGTTTTATATCTATATTATCAAATGACCAATTTAGATATTTGTGGAATCACATTGTCGGTAAATACTTTAATCATACCATCTTTATTTTATATCTGTATTATCGAGTGATCAATTCAGATATATGTGGAATCACATTGTCGGTAAATACTTTAATCATAACATCTTTGTTTTATATCTGTATTATCGAGTGATCAATTCAGATATATGTGGAATCACATTGTCGGTAAATACTTTAATCATACCATCTTTGTTTTATATCTGTATTATCGAATGACCAATTTAGATATATGTGGAATCACATTGTCGGTAAATATTTTAATCATACCATCTTTGTTTTATATCTATATTATCAAATGACCAATTTAGATATATGTGGAATCACATTGTCGGTAAATACTTTAATCCTATCATCTTTGTTTTATATCTGTATTATCGAGTGATCAATTCAGATATATGTGGAATCACATTGTCGGTAAATACTTTAATCATAACATCTTTGTTTTATATCTGTATTATCGAGTGATCAATTCAGATATATGTGGAATCACATTGTCGGTAAATACTTTAATCATACCATCTTTGTTTTATATCTGTATTATCGAATGACCAATTTAGATATATGTGGAATCACATTGTCGGTAAATACTTTAATCATACCATCTTTGTTTTATATCTGTATTATCGAATGACCAATTTAGACATATGTGGAATCACATTGTCGGTAAATACTTTAATCCTACCATCTTTGTTTTATATCTGTATTATCGAATGACCAATTTAGATATATGTGGAATCACATTGTCGGTAAATACTTTTATCAGACCATCTTTGTTTTATATCTGTATTATCGAGTGATCAATTTAGATATATGTGGAATCACATTGTCGGTAAATACTTTAATCCTACCATCTTTGTTTTATATCTATATTATCGAATGATCAATTTAGATATATGTGGAATCACATTGTCGGTAAATACTTTAATCATATCATCTTTGTTTTATATCTGTATTATCGAATGATCAATTTAGATATATGTGGAATCACATTGTCGGTAAATACTTTAATCATACCATCTTTGTTTTATATCTGTATTATCGAATGATCAATTCAGATATATGTGGAATCACATTGTCGGTAAATACTTTAATCATACCATCTTTGTTTTATATCTGTATTATCGAATGATCAATTCAGATATATGTGGAATCACATTGTCGGTAAATACTTTAATCATACCATCTTTGTTTTATATCTGTATTATCGAATGACCAATTTAGATATATGTGGAATCACATTGTCGGTAAATACTTTAATCATACCATCTTTGTTTTATATCTATATTATCGAGTGATCAATTTAGATATATGTGGAATCACATTGTCGGTAAATATTTTAATCATATCATCTTTGTTTTATATCTGTATTATCGAATGATCAATTTAGATATATGTGGAATCACATTGTCGGTAAATACTTTAATCATACCATCTTTGTTTTATATCTATATTATCGAGTGATCAATTTAGATATATGTGGAATCACATTGTCGGTAAATACTTTAATCCTATCATCTTTGTTTTATATCTGTATTATCGAATGATCAATTTAGATATATGTGGAATCACATTGTCGGTAAATACTTTTATCAGACCATCTTTGTTTTATATCTGTATTATCGAATGATCAATTTAGATATATGTGGAATCACATTGTCGGTAAATACTTTAATCATACCATCTTTGTTTTATATCTATATTATCGAGTGATCAATTTAGATATATGTGGAATCACATTGTCGGTAAATACTTTAATCCTATCATCTTTGTTTTATATCTGTATTATCGAATGATCAATTTAGATATATGTGGAATCACATTGTCGGTAAATACTTTTATCAGACCATCTTTGTTTTATATCTATATTATCAAATGACCAATTTAGATATATGTGGAATCACATTGTCGGTAAATACTTTTATCAGACCATCTTTGTTTTATATCTATATTATCAAATGACCAATTTAGATATATGTGGAATCACATTGTCGGTAAATACTTTTATCAGACCATCTTTGTTTTATATCTATATTATCGAGTGATCAATTTAGATATATGTGGAATCACATTGTCGGTAAATATTTTAATCATATCATCTTTGTTTTATATCTGTATTATCGAATGATCAATTTAGATATATGTGGAATCACATTGTCGGTAAATACTTTAATCATACCATCTTTGTTTTATATCTGTATTATCGAATGATCAATTTAGATATATGTGGAATCACATTGTCGGTAAATACTTTAATCATACCATCTTTGTGTTATATCTGTTTGTATTTTATCGACACGAATCTGCAGCAAAGCGTAGACATTGATTCTGTTATAGCAATACAGTGTTGGGGACATTATAGTCACCGTCTTATATTCTTTGTTATATTTTGTTTCGTATAGGAACTGTGTCTCATTGACACATAATTGTGGTAAAATGTTAGCCTTTTATATTATAAGGATCGTTGAGTCGATACTAGTTAGCTGTTAGATCCCGGGGTATCACAAGCTTAGTAGCCAATTATAAAAAAACAGATATTGTTAAGAAATTTGTGAAATACTTCTAATAAAAAATGTATCTTCCTCATGCATAGCTTCAAATGCTGTCTGGCTTTGGTTTTAATTTTAGTCTTATTTGGTTTTATCAACGTTTGTATGATATTTGGGATTTTCAACCATTTTCACCTTGGTAATCACCGAGGAGACATTAATGTCAAAATATGCATGTGATGCAATTGGTACGAGAAATGATCCGAAGAAAGAAAACACATGTACTAAATCTAATGCACAGTTCGTTGTCGTTAGTTTATTTATCACCAATGAATTACCATGGCAAATATAAAGACGATTGTTTGTATTTTGCTGTCTCTAGTCAATACATTTATTAAATGTAAATGTTGTCTATTCCAGGTATTTATAAACACCTGTTGAGTGACAGAAAGTTTGGATTAACACATAACTTGATAGCAACTAAAGTGATGCCACCATTAATTACACAAACTGTCAATCCAGGTCTAACTATGGAACAGGTAAGTTAAACTTCGCGAATAACATGAAACACAAACCATCAATTCAGGTCTTACTTAACAATTTGTAAGTTAAACGTTTTACTCATCATAGCATCCCTGTCAATCATTAATATCGGAAAGGTAATAATATATATATACGTTGTAACAAAGCACTGGTATATGATGTCGTGTAAAGCATAGTCCTGCTCGTCAATTATCCCTAGGTACTAAGTTTTATGAAAAGGAAAGGATCAAACAGCTCTAAAATCGAGCATGCGTCACAATTCGTCATTATAAAGTTTCAAACCAAATATCTTTATCGCTTTTAAAACAGGAGTACAGAAGTAGGTACTCTTATCACAAAATAAAAATTGTACCGAGACGGTGACAAAATAAATGATGTTTTGAAACCAGGTTTAATCCATCTTTTTTACATAAGTCAGGAATAAGACCATTGTTATTCATTCGTTTGATGTGTATGGGCTTTTGATTTTGTCATTTGACATTCCATCCTGAATTTTCCTCGGAGTTTGGTACTTTTTTGTTTTTTTCTTTGAATGAACTGCCGTCGATTTGCCGTACTTTGTCGACATTTGTTTGGCAACATAAGCACCAGACATACTTACAATGATGGTACTCACCCTGTGGTGTTTTGGCAACATAAGCACCAGACATACTTACAATGATGGTACTCACCCTGTGGTGTTTTGGCAACATAAGCACCAGACATACTTACAATAATGGTACTCACCCTGTGGTGTTTTGGCAACATAAGCACCAGACATACTTACAATGATGGTACTCACCCTGTGGTGATTCATTTTCAGGAAAAACGTTCTTTGCATTTCTATGTCAGATCACGGAAACATATCATCGCCACAATTCATGAGTTTTAGTATGAATAATGTGGTCGAATATGTCTACATTCCGATACGATTTCAACTAGTACACAGCGAAAACAGTAGACGACACTCTGCTTACTACGTCAAACTGAGATTTAGAGGTTTTGTAATGGAGGACATAAAGATAAGCTTTTCTGCACAGGATTTGGAGTCAAAGCTTAAAATTACAAATACGACACACTATTCTTTTGAGCTGATTGTTGTAGACACTTTTTAGCTCACCTGGCCCAAAGAGCCAAGTGAGATTTTCTCATCACTTGGCGTCCGTCGTCCGTCGTCGTCGTCGTCGTCCGTCGTCGTCGTCGTCGTCCGTCGTCGTTAACTTTTACAAAAATCTTCTCCTCTGAAACTACTGGGCCAAATTAAACCAAACTCGACCACAATCATCATTGGGGTATCTAGTTTAAAAAATGTGTCCGGTGATCCGGCCAACAAACCAAGATGGCCGCCATGGCTAAAAATAGAACATAGGAGTAAAAGGCAGTTTTTGGCTTATATCTCAAAAAACCAAAGCATTTAGAGCAAATATGACATGGGGGTAAAATTGTTAACCAGGTCAAGATCTATCTGCCCTGAAATTTTCTGAAGAATCGGACAATCCGTTGTTAGGTGCTGCCCCTGCATTGGTAATTTTAAGGAAATGTTGCTGTTTTTGGTTATTATCTTGAATATTATTATAGATAGAGATAAACTGTAAACAGCAATAATGTACAGCAAAGCAGACCTAACAATAAGTCAAACATGACCAAAATGGTCAATTGACCCCCCTAAGGAGTAATTGTCCTTTATAGTAAATTTTTTACAATTTTCATAAAATTTGTAAATTGTTTCCAACTTTTTCAAATGACACTGTAACTACTGGGCCAAGTTTATTATAGATAGAAATAATTGTAAGCACCAAGAATGTTTAGTAAAGTAAGATCTCTCCTCTTATATTTAAGGCGTTTCCCTCGGTTTTAGTTTGTTATCCCGATTTTGTTTTTTGTCCATGGATTTATGAGTTTTGAACAGCGGTATACTACTGTTGCCTTTATCTACAAACACATCATCATCACCAAAACCAATTTTCGTCATGAATCCATCTGTGTCCTTTGTTTAATATTCACATAGACCAAGGTGAGCGACACAGGCTCTTTAGAGCCTCTAGTTAAACTATACGTTGTTTTGTAAATTTATTTTATTTGTATTTCGGTCTTTTGTTAGGGTTGTGCTTTTTGTGTGTCTTTTTTCAATATAAAACATATGTTTCTTTCAAGTTTGGAAACACTGACAATCTTCCTAAATGTTTCAGTTTAGTGCTTTAATGGAAGTATTACGGGAAATGCTAGAACAGATAGATCGGGAAAGAAGAAATAAAATGAAACAAGAATCGGGGTCGCCCCCAACACAAAGGTAAACACAATTTATGACTTGATTGGTTTTTAAAATTTAGATTAATGCATGACTTTGATTCGAAGGAAATTTTAACTTTCTTTTCGTGAAAAAAAATGATACTAGAAGTGGACAGCTAAATTTTAGCTAAAATATCAGAATTGGACTGATTTTACCAAAGTGGAATGACAGCCCACCAGCAACGAAACAAGTTTGTGAAGTCATGTCTTAATAAACCTCAAAAATTATAATAAAAAGTTATTCTGGCAGTGCGCTTAATACATGAGAAAAAGAAAACTATTCTAAACGTATATAAAAGAGAAAGAAATATACTAGTTGGACATTTAAACTCATAAAAAGCATATTAAGATGTCAACTGGGTCAATTGTAAAAAAGAACAAGAAAAATATATCAGTTAAATCGAAGGTTACAGTAAAAATCAGTTGTTGTATGAATGCTTCTTTACTTTTAGGGGGTCTTTGAATATGCAAAATGGCAAATCAAAGGACGATAAATCAGCGTCACTCGGTAAAAGCTTTTTGTCTGTGGATGGAGCAGTACCGACTGGCATACAGAAAAGTAGAACAGGTATTCTTTAAGTTATAGCATACCTTGGTCGTTTGAAGATAGTTGATCTGTGCGCGCTTATGTGGCGTTAATATATCAGGAGTCAATCAATTTAAAATGTTCACATTTATTACATTATTTTTCAATAATTGTATGGTGGCACCTTTGAAAATGCATGCACATTTTATTGGTACTTTCAATTCAAGTAGTCAAATATAGTGGAAATTTAATTATTTAATACTTTTAGTTTCTTGTCGTATGAATGGATATTGCATGATACATTATATTTGTAAAACTATTTATGACGTATTTTAAGTTATGTTTTATTCTGAAATATAAGAACTGCTCTTAACTTTAAATACACTTTGTCAATGTTTTATGAAGAAAGACAGGTATCTTACAAAATTTTATTCAATTCGTTACCCATGATTGCCATAAAAAAAAGTGATTCATAAAATATTTTAACAGGGTCTTTACAACTACCCCTCCCGCCAACAATCAACATACAAGTGCCATCAGGTAACCCGTGTTTAGATGAATTGTTGTCTATGGCGTCGTTGTTAGACTAGGAAAAAAGCATGACACAGGAATATGTATTCAATTAGAATTATCCATAATGAGCGAAAATTAAATTTCAAAACAGTTATTCAACAGGGACAAAACAATCTATCATTATTATTCGATTTAATGTTACAAATTGTTTGGTTTGATTAGAATAATCACTAAAAGAAAAACAAAAAGTTATGTGATTTTAAATTTTAATCAAAATTAATCCTTATTGCTTTTTTTCAAAGTGACGAAAACAATTCCAGTAGGTGTTGTTGCAGTATTGTGTAATCTAAACCTACGTCATATAGATGTCAATAGACATTCATTTTGTAATATAAATACACATGTTTATATTATGATATACAGGTATAAAACAAAATTAATCTGAGTCGAAAAACTGGCAAATGATATTATGTCTTATCATTTGAATTCATATTGAGATCTGGTTTCAAATGCGGCTATTTGCATTTCATATTACAAATTTTTATCTGTTTCACAATTTC
Source organism: Mytilus edulis (assembly GCF_963676685.1). Taxonomy (NCBI): domain Eukaryota; kingdom Metazoa; phylum Mollusca; class Bivalvia; order Mytilida; family Mytilidae; genus Mytilus; species Mytilus edulis. Next base: position 124,136,645 of record NC_092344.1, read on the forward strand.
TGGTAAGAGAAAAATATGTATCGATAACGGGTAATATAAGGACTTTGACTTAGTTTTAAAACCAATTTACTAGTAACAGATGAAGTTGTTGACGAACATTGACTCTTTTCCTTCAAAGTAAAATCTAAGGACCGTATTTTGAAGATGATGATGAGAATTCCTAAAAGCAATTGCAATCAATAGAATATATATTAGATTTTAAATGAATTAACGTTTCTCAAAATGAATTTAATGGGAATTTGCATGACTGATGAGTATAATTGGCAATAAGGCAATATGCAAAACTACATTCTATAAGAACAAAATCATATTAAATTTGTTTTTATCGTTAGAGTTATTCCTCTTGGCATTAATACTCGACGTTTACACGATATACGATTAAGACACCTGTTCTTATTAGAAGTCATTATTTCAGAAGATAGATTTTTCGCACACATCTGTTTCGCAGTAACTGTTTTAACGACAAATTAAGCAAAAGTGGAAAATGCTGCTCAATAATCATAATTCGATAAAGCAAAAACAAATCACACTTAAACTGAATATTACACATCAACTATAAGAGGGAAATAACGGAACAACAGAAACACTGAACTACATCAAAGGCAAATGCCAACATAAATAGAAGCGGACTGTAGATAGCCATAGTCTCACTTGGTACACGACATTTTAAGAAAAATGGCTGGTTGAATGGCTAGCCAAAAGCATACGTAATAGTAATCAGCACAGATAATTGCATTAATAATATAAAAGAACATGATCACGTCAACCACAGAAACACCATGAATTTATGACAGCACACTTATCTTACTAGAAAAATATTAATAGATAGAAAGAAACTCTAAACAACTAAAACAATCAGCAATATTAGATCTACAAAAAAATGAAAATTAAACTTTACAAGCGCATTTCTGGATTTACCTTCGTCAAATATATTCAGAGTCAAATATTTGAAATCCACGGATGTATACATACCAGAGCAGATGAAAAGCTATATGAAAACAGAGGACCTAAAATAAATAGCCAAATCCATCTACGATCAACTTGCCTGAAGGAGTTCTAACTTTGCTAATTTGACTGGCAATATCAATAGACTCCTATTTGGAGTTTAGTGTCTTAAAAAGACAGTTTTTGAATTTTAGAATGTTGATAAACATTATAAGTTATACGAATAAGTCATGTGGCTGAACTCAACTGTTAATTGACTGATACTGGATTCGTAGCACCTGAATGCCATTTAAACTTATCTTTTTGCATATTTTTGTTTATACGTGTTTGAATCAACTGAACCAAGGTTTCAGACCAATGAACCTCGTTGTATTTAATTTTGAGCTTTTAACTATATACCAATTCAGTATTTTAAGTGAGCGCTTGCATCATATATGTCCTCGAACTTGAGATTTAGCATACTAACGAAATTATAAGTCATTCTTTATATTTTGATCTTGATCTCGGTATCAATACATATTGACGACACTTGGTAAATCAAGACTGATAAGGTATTCATCTTAGATCATATATGGCGAATTAAGACATGGTGTAACACAAGTTCATAAGTTCATAAGAAAATGCTTGCACCATGTCAGAAATAAGACAGTTGTTTTCCATTCGTTTGATGTGTTTCAGATTTTGATTTTGCCATTTGATAAGGGACTTTCCTTTTTTAATTTTCCTTGGAGTTCAATACTATTGTGATTTCACTTTTTTATAAGTGATCCATCTTAGAACGTATATAGACGAATTAAAGACGTGTGGTAAAAATGACATAAGTGATCCATCTGAGATGATGCAGGTTAATAGAAAGGTAAAATTGCAATTGTGCAGGGGAAAGCAATCGTTTCCGAAGCTCTACCGGTAAATATAAATTGATATCGAAAACTATAGAAAATATTGAAAATATGACAGAAGAAACATGCTTGAAAACCAAGAAAAGACTACAAGACGTTTCCTTTAAGCAATTTGATTTATACATTTATCGCTAACGTGTTAGTTTACTAGCCAAAGCTCCGTGTTGAAGGCCGTACATTGACCTATAATGGTTTACTTTTATAAGTTGTTATTTGGATGGCGAGTTGTCTCATTGGCACTCACACCACATCTTTCTTTATCTAGTTACTGTTGGTCGGAGGATATTTAATTTTTTACCAGAGTTTTATGTTTGATATAATTATTGTATTTTTTTTAGTTTAGAATAATCTTCTAGTGAAACAGATGGATATAATTTGCTTACAATCTCAGTTTTGTAACTTAAAATTGACGGAAGATGTATTTTTTTTTTTTTGTAATTTTCCGTATGCGAAACAGGTTGACGGATCGGAGCCTTTAGCTGGTTTTTCCGCACACCTGTTTTCGTTTTTTCGTTAGTTTTGTTTGGTATGTCTAAACAATTTCCTCGTTGAATTTGTTAATCGTGCACTGTTAATCGTGCACTTGTCACTGTGTTTGCTTTTTTTTGTGTGCACTTTTTTGTTGATGTTTTGTTTGTCTATGCACTTGTCTATGTTTTTGCACTTTTTGTCCGTGTGTCGTCCTCTGGATTGCTATAACTGATACCTTTTTTCATGTCTTCAGAAAGGGATTCCTTCAATTATGTTTCTCTTTTTATGAATATTGTATTCATGCCTATGATTAGAGAAACAAACACAAAAGGTGTGAAGGGATACCAAAGGAATATAACCATCAAAAAGACGACACCATGAGTCATTAGAAACTATGTAATCAAAAGGTGTGTCAATACAGCAGAAACTGTAGAACCAAAAGGTGTGTCAATACATCAGAAACTGTATAACCAAAAGGTGTGTCAATACAGCAGAAACTATGTAATCAAAAGGTGTGTCAATACAGCAGAAACTGTATAACCAAAAGGTGTGCCAATACAGCAGAAACTGTATAACCAAAAGGTGTGTCAATACAGCAGAAACTATGTAATCAAAAGGTGTGTCAATACATCAGAAACTGTATAACCAAAAGGTGTGTCAATACAGCAGAAACTATGTAATCAAAAGGTGTGTCAATACAGCAGAAACTATGTAATCAAAAGGTGTGTCAATACAGCAGAAACTATGTAATCAAAAGGTGTGTCAATACAGCAGAAACTGTATAACCAAAAGGTGTGCCAATACAGCAGAAACTGTATAACCATTGTCCAAAAGGTGTGTCAATACAACAGAAACTGTATAACCAAAAGAGTCAAAACAGGAGAGCAATAACTAACACAAACAATTTTCATCGAGTGAGATTGATTCTTGGTTATTGAAGTAGTTTGTTTATGAAGTACGTAATGTCAGGTTATATAAACCGAAACAATTTGAAACCGTAGTCCTTATCTTAAAATATAAAAAGTATTACTTTATCAATTGTATACTTAATACGTCCGAAGCGCTTGCCTAGACTTACCTTCATCAGAATAGCTAAATGCCAAAAATGTTAATTGCGAGGGTATTGAATTAACGTAACACGTGAAGATTTTTAAGACCCCAAAAAATTGTCAAATTCGAAAAGGGCCGACATTGCCGGAGGGAGTTGGAACCTTATTTTATTGTAGATGATTTCTAACAGTCTACTTGAATAGCAGGTAATTATGTCGTTAATTTTTATTTCAGTACCCAGCAGTCCAAATCTCAGTGGAAAATTATTGGTAAGTTTTAACAAAAAAAAATTTCATAGGCTTAGAACTGGAAATAGATTTACCAGATAATGACGTTTTAATTCAATATTCCTGTCTATTGATCTGTACGAGAAGTGCAATATCAATTAGTATGTATTAAGAGTTAAAATGCAAATCAAATAAAAATTGGTTTGTTTGTAAAGACTATTTTTTTCAAATGACGTTATGGAGATAAAAGTTGTATGGCTACGGTTTAATAAACTATAGAACAAAACATTGCCATATTTAATATCTTCACAGATACTATTGAAATTACAATGTAAAAGATTATAATATGCGTGTACTTTCTGTCGCAGTTCTTTCGGGATATAACATAAAAAGAAAAATAAATTGTTAAAATATTTTGTTATTATTTTCTCTTCCTTTATCTACTAATTCCAGGATGAAAAACAGATGTCGGTTATAGATACATCAGAACAGCAGCGGAAGTTTAGTCTGATTCCTCCAGTTGGTGCTACTCCTGGTATCAGTCTAATTGCCGATGAAAGTCCCTGCTCTGACCGCCCTCGCCGTCCAAGTACACAAAGTTTGGGACAGTATTCATTTCCAGTAAGTTGGTTCTATGATGCCCGACGAGGATCTTATGAATCACGGCATTCGTCTGATAAATCCCGACGCCCTAGTACGCACAGCGTGGGTATATTACCCATATCCATGTTCGGGGAAGGTGGACAAAAAGAGAGAAAACCTAGCACACATAGTCTTGGAATAATGCCAATAGGTGGTATTGATGACGATCAGTTTTTCATCGATTGCAGACATCGACGCCCAAGCGCAGGGCCATTCATCACGCCCGTAAGTCCGCCGGAGTGTATGTGTGGAACGCATTTTATTGGTTGATGGATGGCTATATGCAGATGTAGTATTGCGCATGACTATGTTTTGACATTGAAGTCTGAAGTACCCATATTTAATCACCTCTGTTACCCCTTCCATTCTTGTGTCGTTTACCCTTGTCGTGGGTTCCCTTACTTTAGACAATCGCATCATCACTGTCATTATACACCTTCTATGTGCAATTGTGTTTTCATTAAAGCTCCTCTCAGCATGTTAATACGTGTATATTGCAGGTATCAACAAAGGTTATGTGTGAGATTTCATTCCTGTAATATGTACAATCAGCAATGTGTGTATATCTAGAAATATCTATTTATTAATAATCATCTGTATCATAATACAAAAATATTTTGAGTAATATATTAATAATTCTACTACATTAATGTCACTTGGTCGGGCGAGGTTTGTCATAGGTAGCAAACGGAGTTAGGAATGACCTTGACATTTCATTATTTGATAGTCATGCTCAGTACACACAGTCCGACTTTTATAGTCAACTCGATCAGGTGAAATTTATTGCATCACAAGTCATATCATATATTAAGTACACGTAAAATCTTTTTGAACCTTTATGATTCACATAAGCAGCAGTTTAACTTAAGTATTACATAACCTCACAGCAGAGCCACAGAGCAACATGTCGGTCTCTACTGTAAACACTATTCCTGAACTGGAAGCAACAATCAACGCAAAAGCAATCATCTCTAAATGTTAAAGTCGGCATGACTATTTTAATGATATGTTTCAAACGTCTTTGAATGTTTGATGTGCTGTTATACATAATCTTCTTTATTGAGACAGCTTTCAGGTAAACCTCATGTAATATTATATAGCCTACTGTATACTTATTTCATAGCAATTGAAAGTAAATATAGTACACTGTAAAATATTTCACCTAAGATTTTTAGTCAAAACATTTAAAAATGTGCTAATAAATTCTGACCATTTCCCATATCTTCAATATTGTAGGAATTTGATAGAAGAGGAAGCAAAAATAGTTTGTTCGGAATGGGTGATGCTATGAAAGGCGGTCAGCGTCGGGCAAGCTTTCAAGCATTGGGTGAAAGCGTTGTAAGTCATTTATCAATGTCTTGTAGTCGCCGTCAGCTGAAATTCGTAGCGGTTATCGGTAAAAAATAATCTAAACTATCAACCACGTTCACTCGTCATATAGTTTTTCACATTCCATTCATAAATCGCAAAAAGAAAAACTACTACTGACCTACCTTGGAAAATGTGAAGGTCAGGATTATTACAGTGCAATCACTTAAAAGGTAGGTCAGTGGTGGTTTTCCTTTCGACGATTTATGAATGGAATGTGAAAAACTATATCTCGAGTGAACATGATTGATAGTTTAGATTATTTTTACCAATACCTGCTACGAATTTCAGCTGACGGCGACTATAATGGTTTAGTTACACCATAGTATATGTATATAATATAGGCAACACTAGTATACACGTTTTCAAAAGTCATAAACCGATTGAGATAAAACAGATCCGGGTTTCAAACTAAAATCGAGGGAAGTACATCAATTGAAACACGATACATAGGAACAACAGGAACACAGAAGTGCAAGAAAAACAAACGCCGACACACATAGAAACGAATTATTAGATAATAACTGCCGTATTCTGGACTTGGTACAGGACATTTTAAGAAAAAAATATGGGGGTTGAACGTGGTTTAATGACTAGCCGAACCTACCACTCAAAAACATCGCTAAAATAACAACACCATGTGACAGAAATACAACAAATAAATAATAAAATAATCGACACAACATACAAACTGCAACACAGCAACGAACATATTATATCAACGACAGACACCACAGAATAATACAATCAGAGACGCGCTTATGTAACTAACAGGAAAAGTCGCCAACTTTTTACAATTTTTTTCACAATACTCGTCGAAACAATTTTCATGACAATGATGAGGAAATGTGTTTCTCTTTATCAAAATAAGAGATAAAAACAAAGTTCCGATTTGTTTGATTTCTGACTTTTGAACAGCAGTATACTTCTGTTGCTGTTTGGTATTGCTCATCCATTTCTGAGACAGATTAATGAAATTATTTTAGTTTAAACTTATTGTATTTACAAAGACAAGTTCATCAAAATGAATTTATAGACAACATATCATACAGCATGCAAATATCTTCCTTAAATCAGTAACATTATAAGAGCGAGCATATAAATTTGAGATGTGTGTTTATGGTTTCAATGAGAGGATATTTTACTATGCAGGAGACATGTCGCAATGTGAAATAAACAATTTAAATTATCAATAGCAGATTTAACGACTGTTGCCTTTGTTAATGATAATAAAATGTACTTTTGAAAAAAGCCAGGTATCTGTAATGAGTTTTTGTGAAAGATAAAAAAATAAAAATAAAAGTTTAAGAGTGATAATTGAATAATTGGAACCATGAAGGTTGAGTTTCAACAAATCCGTGGGTTTAAAAATTGTATTATCTCTATTACTTTTTTCCATTCGTATGTACTTTGAGAAGTCAATAATGATCAATTTGATTGTTTTTAATAAAATGAAATTATCTGCTATACAAAATTTCTATTTCAGATGCAGTTTTTCTCCAGTAAATAGACAATTTTAACTTTGATGAAAGATGAAATGTGACGGTGCTATTATATTGCCTTTACTATTGTTAACCCTTTAATCAGCACTATCAGATTCTGTTTGATGAGACTTTATGAATGTTGATTGGAAGTGATATGTTTTATACTAATGTGGCTTGTCAGTGTTGTTGTTTTCTCGTGTAAACAATCTACTATCTATATATATATTTAAAACATACGAGATTCATTTTACTTTTATGAAATATTAAACAATATAAAAACCATATTTTGAGATTTTTATGACAAAGTTTCTTAATCTGAAGACAAACGTCTAAATGTACGGCTTCAAGTGTACATCTTCAAATGAATATCGATCACAGCATTCGCCAAACTCTAAATAGGTTTGCCCTTTAACTGTAATTGCCCCTTGATCTCAGACGTATCGAGTCATTGTCAATTCTGATATGTTCTTGACTTGTAGTAATGGTAACCTATTGGCTTCTCATGACGTATAGTCATGATGCAAAATACCTTCTCTTGACGTGTAATTATGGTGAATTATGATGTAGTCATGGTGAAATATTGGCTTCTGTTGACTTGTAATCTTGGTGATGTATAATCTTACCTTGACGTTTAGTCGGGGTGGTGTATTTTCTTCTCTTGGAGTGTAGTCATGGTGAAATATTGGCTTTTGCTGGTGTGTAGTCACGGTGAATTATAATCTTCTTTTGACGTGTAGTCATGGTGAAATATTATCTTTTGTTGATGTGTAATCATGGTGATGTATAATCTTCGTTTGACGTGAAGTCGGGGTGGTGTATTTTCTTCTCTTGGAGTGTAGTCATGGTGAAATATTGGCTTTTGCTGGTGTGTAGTCATGGTGATGTATAATCTTTTTTTGACGTGTAGTCATGGTGAAATATTGGCTTTTGTTGATGTGTAATCATGGTGATGTATAATCTTCGTTTGACGTGAAGTCGGGGTAGTGTATTTTCTTCTCTTGACATGTAGTCAGGATGAAATGTTTTCTTCTGTTGGAGAGTAGTCATGGTGATGCATTATCTTCTTTTAACGTGTAGTCATGGTGATGTATAATCTTCCTTTGACGTGCAGTCATGGTGGTAAATTGTTTTCTCGTGACATGTACCCACGTAGATGAGTTATCATCTGTTGTGATTATGAACTCACCACATCTATGTATAGTTAACGGACTCGGCACCACATCGATTCTGCTAGCATGGTCTGCAGGCGCGCGGCGCTCATCATATTAGTCAAATTTATAAAACAAATTTCTGTTTGATCAGGTAACATCAGCATGGAAGCTCACTTTTCTTTCTGTCTTGGCCTTCTTTTTCTGTTTGTTTTTCTTTACTCTAACCTTATCAAAAGCCGCCCTGTACGATTCAATACGAGACAAAGATTTAGGAGAAATCGCTGGTAGCCGGACTCTACCATCTTTTTCCGTGTGGTTATCATTCCCTTTTGAAATGTTGTACTGGCTCATTGTACGTCGGTCGCTATTTTCTAGGTCCCGTATTCTACATTGTTGTTGAAACCAGACATCGTTCAGTATACTATCGCACTTGTCACGTGTCGTGTTGTAGGCGTACGACTCACAATCCAACTTCTCCTCTATACTTTTCCTATGTCCTAAAATTAGAGGAGGTGTTAAAAGATGATGTTACATGTAGATGATATGGAAATAATTTGGTTAATTTCGTATACCTGCTCACTACAATTATATAATGTACATGCATTTATAATCACCCCCCCCCCCCCCCCCTCTAAATGCTCATACATTTACAATCACTTATAGCATTATATGTACATTTATTTCGAATAACAGATGACTAAAGTTATCGTGAACCACAAGAAATATTTGCCAAAGAATCTACGATTTCCTGGTGCAAAATATCAAAGATAAAAATGTATTGTTACCAAAGAAATCGCTTTTTTCTCTTTGGTGAGTGTTCTTGCGTGAGCTTGTCCTGTATTTATGTCACGTAGTGTTGTCAAATTAGCAATATTTTTATCATTTCCAATACTAAGTAAGCGGGAGATTTGGCTAGCAATAAAACCAGGTTCAACCCACCATTTTTTTCTTAAAATTTCCTGTACCAAGTCAGGAATATGGCAGTTGTTATTAAATAGTTCGTTTCTATGTATGTTACCGTTTGTTTTGTTGCACTTCAGTGTTCTGTTGTATCTTTGTTTTCCTCTTATAGTTAGTTTAGTTTAAACATTTTTTTATTGACCAAAAACATTGACAATAGGATTAGACACAAGTTTTGCAACTTAGAACGTCTTCTCCATTACATACAAATAATAAATAACCGAACAAATATAAAATAGTTGATGTGTTATCGTCGGTTTTAGTTTGTAACCTGGATTTGTTTTCTCTCAATCGGTGATTGTCTTTTGAATTGTGGAATACGAAAGTTGCATTTTTTCATTGTTTTGTGTAATTTAAGGAGGCTCGCGGGTATAAACCAAATTTTTTTTCTAATATAGGATTTCCCGTTATTTTTCTATAAATGAATTGTATCTTATACTTAATAGAAAAAAAATTAAAAAATGGGGTCACCGTTCATTTAAACTGATAATCTGCCTTCGAAAGAAGCATACATTTTTGTAAAATTACTTTTTTTTGTTGAACTAAAAGGAAAAATAAAGCTTATATCGAAATAAAAAAAAACTAAATTCAGAAATCACCCAAATTTTACAATAATTCAGTTTAAGTACAGCTTATTTGAAAATGATAATAAAAAATATAGGTCACCGATGAGTAAAAAAATATTTCAACTTTAATGCTAAAAAATGTCATTTTTGCACCAAAGGGAGATAATTAGGAGCTTTTTCATTGATATATACACTTTGAAAGTCATCTGGGACTAAAGCGAATTGTTTTTACGAATGATTTTTGTTCCATATGATAAAGCAACAATTAATAAAGTAATATATAAAATTTGAACTAAAAAAAAAGTTTATTTTTTTCTGAAATTTTTATTCCCGCGAGCATCCTTAAGGGAATTTATTCATTGATAAAAACTAAAAATTATATTGTCTCAAGGGAAACTAATCAGGTATAATAGATGAATAAATTTTACGGAATTATTTTTGTTGTCTGTATATGACAGAGGTATAAGAGGAGGTTTAGGTAGCAATACGCAGTTAGAAGTTGAGTTTCGCATTATGGATCGTACTCATTAGTAGATCGAGTGATTTTTAAAAGAGACAACAATTGTTACAACGAAAGTTGGCTCAGATTAATCCGAATATCAAAGAGTGAATGTATATAAATATGTAGGACTCTAAAGTGCGAGGGTACTCTAAAGTGCGATGGTTACGCTAAAGTGCGATGGTCTACGCTAAAGTACGATGGTGTCTCACGCTAAAGTGCGATGGTATTTTGTTTGTTAAATTACGATCGTATATCAAGCTAAAGTGCGATGGATCAATAGGGTAATGTTCTATGGCTTTTAAAAATATAAAAAAAACATTCGATATAAATATAGTCCTTTTTCAAAAGCTAGTATTCTAAGGTATACCATATATAACAGGCATTATCATCTACTGCATGGTAGGATTCAGCTATTGTTTCTAAATTTAAAAGTCCTTAGACCGACCTCGTAATGATTTCTAAAAAGGTAATTTGAGTGTCATAGAATACTATATTTCTTGTAAAATAATTTTTTACAGTTCTGGCGTATTAATTATTGTGATAACTGTCGTAGCTTGCCGTTCACACACTATATCACTAATGGGAACACATCCCCTTACAGTCGTCATTGTGAAAAAAATACAAATACAAAATTCGATTTTTGTCGGAATATGTAACATTTATTTGTTGAAGCTTTAATTTACGAGCTTTCTCCTTTTTAGTAGCGACTACACACACATACATTTATATTTACCTACAACATGTACAATGTACATAGTAATGTTTTAGCCGGGCACAATTTATAATTTACGCATGAAAACATGCAACTTTGTTTTACCTACGTTTTTTTTCAATAAAAACGACAATATTTTAACGGGGACCGCAAAGTAAACTGCAACATAAACAATAATCTTAATGTACCCGTTCGCTTCCAATAAAAGCAGGATACTCGATATTTATGCGAATATGTATCTAAATAGTAAAATGGTTGATTGCTGCACAGGATACAAGTTCTTCTTCCAGCTACCGAAAAAAAACCATTTGCTTAAGAGGACAAAGAACGGTTAGGTTAAAATAACTTTTAAATCAAATGTCAATGACTTGATTAATTATTCAGTCATTAACATTTGATTAATTATTCAGTCATTAACATTTGATTTTAAAGTTGTTAATCAAATATTTGTAATTTATCTTCCAGCGTGTTCATTTTTAGTTTGTATAAACGACTGGTAACGTCATAATCAAACTACATTTCTTACGTCTATACATTCTCAGACCATCGCACTTTAGCGTATGGAGGCATCGCACTTTAGCGTAGACCATCGCACTTTAGCGTGCCCATCGCACTTTAGCGTGACCATCGCACTTTAGCGTCTCCATCGCACTTTAGAGTCCTACAAATATATATGCTTTTTTCCCAAATCTTTCTGAAATGTTCGTCAATTTGAAAGAAAAGGAAAAATTGCTTTAACCGCTGACATTTTTTTCTATATATATATGCTGAGATTTAAATGCATTATATTTTTTAGGTGTCAGACCACCAATTACTCCCTCCAATTTAGAACGTATGTGAAGTAGGCCTACTCGGACAATAAATAGTGTATTTGGTGTACTTGTCTCCTTAAGCTAACCAACAAATTGAAAGAAATGAAACTTTTGGTGAAAGAGAAACATAAGACTATTTCTAACCAAAATTTATTTGTCTATGAGCTTGTACTAAATATTGAGGATTAATGCACTCCATAGTATATTAATTTAAGATTTCCAGAAAACCAGGGGTTATTTTTAGGTGATACCTCTATTCGGAAGACCTCTTCTTTCTAATATATGATTTTAAACGTACATGTATGTTAAAAATTGGCATGTAGAAAGCTGATACATGTACAATTCAGGACATACCTGGTTTCTATGAAGTTAAACTTAAGGTGAAATATTTAGAAAGCTGTGAAAATTGCAAAATTTGGTTGAACAGATAATGACTTTTAATTGGTGGTGTGACACCTAATTAAGGTAGATATATGTATACTACACACATGATGAATACAAATATAAAATATTGCCTCATTGGCACTCAAACCACATCTTAGAGGTATTCGACAAGAAACAAGAGTCTTTACTATTATATTATGTTTTATATCGTTCCTAGGCAGTACATATCAAAAATAGCCAAAGTTTTGGCACCAACATCAATTCCTTTTAAAAGAATGAAATTAGGTGAATTTTAAACCATCAAAAATATAAAATTGATAAAATAAGTAAAAAAGCATTAGTTAAGAAACAATATAAGCTTAAAATATCAATAGGTTTTGGAGCTCTTTTTCGAGATATTTGAGTTTTAAAAATGGCGGAAAATACTGCCTTGCATTTGTATTGGTATTATTTTAGTCTCAAATCTAGAATCTGCATACTTTTTTGTAAATAACCTTTTATGAGCTATTGCAAACAAAACTGGGAGTTATGGGGCAAAATATTTTACCCTGAATGGTAGGAATCAAACAAAGAAGTCCGACCATCTGACATCACATGACGGAGAAAGATATAACTATAACAACTGGCAGGTTTAAGAAAAAAGGATAAATTCAAAGTGTATATCAAACTAGTTTAACAATGACACAATCGTGAAATAGCATGATTCAATTAGAAAGGGTCCTCAGGAGTCTGTTATTCAGTGGTTGTCGTTTGTTTATGTGCTACATATTTGTTTTTCATTCATTTTTAAAAAAATTAATAAGGCCGTTAGTTTTCTCGTTTGAATCGTTTTACATTGTCATTCCGGGACCTTTTATAGCTGACTATGCGGTATGCGCTCTGCTCATTGTTGAAGGCCGTACGGTTACCTATAGTTGTTAATTTCTGTGTCATTTTGGTCTCTTGTGGAGAGTTGTCTCATTGGCAATCATACCACATCTTCTTTTTTTTTATGTTCAACGTTATCCAAGTTATGTTTTGATTAATTAGTTTCAAGGAACACAAGCTCGAGCTTCATGTCGTAAAATGATTTTCAAGGGAATGGTACTCATTTGGCTAGGATATGTTTTTTATTTGTCCCAGGTTTTAATAAATATAGAAATGAAAGGCTTGCCGAGACGAATGTTATTACAGGACAATAGACGGGTATTCCGTACACAGCTTCTTTTATGATTTAGTCATTTAACTTAGAAATACGTAAAATTGGCCTAAATACTGTACTTTTTTCAGTTTTTGCGTGTTCTTAATAGCCACGTTTTTGGATTAAGAGTTTGAAAGTTCCTTTACATTCTTTCGCCTCACTTTTTATAATAGTAATTAGAACCAATTTCTTGAGATTTGATATCAGGTATACAATTAAGCAAAGATAAGATAAAGAGAGATCATTCCCTTTTCACAATGCCTTTATCCACTATGTTCAATCTTCCATTTGAAGATGAACCATCAAAAAGTACGGATATCGCATTGATCAAATATTGATATTTGTAATCTCAGTCTTTATTACAAAAAAGATTGAAGCTTTGTCAAAGCGTTTTCGATTGGCATTATATTTGAATTCGATGAAAACCGATCATTTCGAATGGATTTTTTACCTAGTCTACCGGATTTTCAGTACATTTCTGCTGTAATTAACACACCAAAAGAAATCACATCAAAGAAGCTAACATATTACAATGGTCTTTAATACAATTTGTCTATGAAACAAATATAAAAGAATAGCAATAAATATCTATATATGAACTAATTAACAGAACTTGGTTCTCTCCAATGAATCATACTTAGACCACTAGCTTTGTAGAATTTTTGATTGTTTTAGGGTTGTTTGTTATTTGTAAATCTAGTATGATTGTATAGACAGTGCATTCAATAAAGAACATAATAAAACTGATTTGATTTCGTTTTTGAAATAAACATTTTAAATCGTTAGTACAATGCCTTTCTTATCAATGGGGACAGTATCAAATACCTTACATTTGTGGTGATTTTCAAAGTGTTTTTGTATTTCATAAAAAAAAACATGTGCATGTTCAAATCTGAGAGTTCTTCTTGTTAATGTGATCATGAGGTTTTACTGGTAACAATTAATTTCCAAGAGTTTTGTTTTCCTCTGAATGTGATAATGTTTCTCTGGTTATAATTTACCTCTAAGAGCTGGAATGGATAAATGGATATGTCGACAGTTTACCTCTAACAAAATCAACTGCACCGTGACAAAGTTTCTATGGCTACCGCTCATATTTGAGTATTTTACACTAAAATGTTATCAATATAATTAGAATTTACCTCTTAGCGGTGTTATTTCAATGTGCATTGCTTTCAGTTGTCGCCTACATTCTGCTGGAGTTTGGTGTATAAAATTACTATGGGTAGAGCTTACCTCTTAGCGATGTTATTTCAATGTGCATTGCTTTCAGTTGTCGTCTGCATTCTGCTGGAGTCATTTTATCCCAATCAACGTCAGCAGGAAGTTTGAACTGGCCCTGTTTTAACTTCTGTCTTTCGGTCTTCATCTCTTTAATCTGCTCACGTAACATCCGGTTATGTAAAAGCTGGTAAGCATACCTGAAATGCTAAATACTATTACTTCTGTCTCGTAGGGACAACCTGTATTTATTTAAACAACAGTCATTAAAGTTGTTCTCGGCCTACTGATTCTCATTTCTAACACAAAGAATTGATAAAAAAAAAAGCAAAACAAAAAAAAGTACCATTAGCAGAAAAGCTGAAGGGAAAAGTGCCCACAAGCATAATAACCTATACCCTGATACTTTCCTTTTTCAGCAAGTTCTAAAATGTCTTTAATGAATTTGGAAATAGAGATCAAAACAGTTATAGGTATATAATTATTATTAACACATAAACTGAAAAAAAATTGACACACTTCGTAAAATTATCAGTCCTAACTTTCATCGTCAAGCATGATTTGGTACATGTAGAAGAAAATAAATAATAAATATATACATGTACATTCAAAATATGGGCTATTTAAGTAATAAAATTTCTAACACCGAATTAATCTGGAATCCGCTTGTATTACGCCACACTCAAACTCTATGAAAAAAGTATAGTAGTCCGTCGAAAAGATTGACTGATAACCAAAAACAACAACGAGCAACTCGGACCAAATAGCTTCTGTGGGAAATCAAAAGGGGTTGAAATATTTATATAAAAAAAAAACCATAGTTAAACAATAATATAATCTATTCGGGTTTTTTTTACGTCCAAATTTCACGTTATTTAGGGTTCTAATGGTTGTTTGCATGGTAAAATTTGAGATCAATACGAAAAGGTCAAATTCGATAAATTGTATTATTGGAACTGGAAGTTTTGTTATCGGGTTATTTGTAAGTTTATATGTTGGCTGTTTGCAGTTTAAAAGCAAATGTATAATGGTTCTACATATTAATTTTCAAGCCCATATGTGATAATTAACAATGATTTGGTGTGGAATTAATAAAGCATTTAATCTTTAACTTACATAGTTTGATTTAAAAAAAATTAAAAAAAAGGTAATAAGAACATTGGTATAAATATATTGACCGCGTCCCATTATCGCAATCAGAACTGCTCCTATTTCAACAATCTCGATAAAGGCAAAGCTTTTTTCTTTAAAAATGCGCAAAACTTAATAGAATTGAGAATGGAAATGGGGAATGTGTCAAAGAGACAACAACACGACCATAGAGCAGACAACAGCAGAAGGTCACCAACATGTCTTCAATGCAGCGAGAAATTCTTTAAACATTTGAAAGCCAGGGATATATTTAACCCCTCCACATTCTGTATGCTTTTGTCTGTCCCAAGTCAGGAGCCTGTAATTCAGTGGTTGTTGTTTGTTTATGTGTTACATATTTGTTTTCGGTCATTTTTTTTGGTATATAAATAAGGCCGTTAGTTTTCTCGTTTCAGTTGTTTTACATTTTCATTTCGGGGCCTGTTATAGCTGACTATGTGGTATGGGCTTTGCTCATTGTTGAAGGCCGTACGGTGACCTTTAGTTTTTTAATTTCTGTGTCATTTTGGTCTCTTGTGGAGAATATTGTCTCATTGGCAATCATACCAAATCTCCTTTTTTATATGTATAAATCCGTAGCCACCTTAATACACGATCAAAAGTGATCTAAGACAATATCCTATTAAACTAAAGGTTAACTATGCCTGAGGGAGATACCTTGTTTTCCAAGTTCCTCCTGAATCCACTTCAGATTCTATTTTAAAGCTGTCCTCAAATTCTTCGATCATATCCTCCCAATCTGCGGTAGATTGTAGCAGATCGACTGTCAGTGCTTTCTCTTTCTCTATCTCATTTTGTATATCGGATATAGACCGATTACATACACTTTTAATACGCTTGTCCATAGTCGTCGATATACTGTAAACACGCTGCTGCAATGTCGACGTTACTATGGCGTTACTATGGAATTACTGTGACGTCACCCAAGCATTGTCCGTAATATGTATGAAATCCTTACCGGTAAAGAAAATATTAAAAGCCGCGTTCATCGTGTTCTATTTTATTTATTTGGATTATAAGACAGAGAGAAAGATTATTCACATATTTAACAGAGAAATGATTGTCCCCTAGTTAAGGTAAAAGAAAAACAAAGAGGGACGAATGATACCAGAGGGACAGTCAAACTCATAAATAGAAAATAAACTGACAACGCCATGGCTAAAATGAAAAAAGACAAACAGACAAACAATAGTGCAAATGACACAACATAGAAAACTAAAGAACAAGCAACACGAACCCCAAACATTTAAGTGGAATAACGTAGTCTGTTTTCTGCTCTTTAGTCGGGCTGTTGTCTCTTTTACATATTTCCTATTTCCATTCTCTATCGTATTACTTTTAACAGTGACAGAAGGAATACTGTCTGTTGTCTACGATTGTATGTTGCCCTCTTGGTGTCTTTTTTTGTTGTTGATTTAGTGCTAGGTTGCTGTCTTATTGGCGTTTACAAGTCCGTCTCCTTTTAACTATATTGACGATTTTTGTTCATAAAATTTTTGTCCACTTTCATAAAACTACAATCGCTTTTATGCTTTTGATTTTGAAAGATTTTTAGATGTTTATTCATGTGATCCTGTCTGTTTGCCGTCATATTTAAAGTTGCATCGGTCTCTGAATTTCTCAAATTTACATATCCATAATGAAATCGTATGTATTAAGAAACATCATATATTTCGACGGAAGTATAGCCCAAGAATAATTCAAATTACAAAGAGTTGAAGTAATTTAATAAGAACAGTACTTTCATATACAAACGTCATTATTTGATTAAAGTTAAATTGGAGGTTTGAACATAATGTGTAAATTTGAAGTGACATCTAGGATCTTAAGTTAGAGTGGGCGGAACAACTCAGCAATTACTGTTAATGATATTATTAAGATTCTATTTTACTTATCTTTTTATTGTGCCCTTTTTAGACATATTGCATGAAAATCTTCAGTGTCTGAGCGAAATGAGTTAGTTTGGGTCACGTTAGTCCGAGATTGCTCAACGTGATTGTAATTTAATATAGAGAAAATTAACTCTGTTTTTGATGAATTTTACTTTGTTTTTATTTTTATTTTTCCATACTTAATTCTTCATTGCAAATAATCCCGATACACTCTATGTTAGTTATTTCTGGATCTACGGGCGGTATGGATATGAAAATACATACTATCAGACAGAAACATGGCCTATTAAACTTGAAAGAAAAAAAAACAATCTTGATGTTCATATAAACCCACATGAAAGTATCTATTTTTCGGATATCTAAAACTCAATTTGATTGTGCACAAACTTTCATATTTAAGAATTTCCCATGGCCAAAATGCGAAACTAAACTTCTTACTGGGCTTAAAGATTTGTTCAGAATGGACGGATTTTCTCCATGTTTTACGATAAATTAGTTCTATTAAGTGGTTTTATGAATATCAGTCCGGGTACTTACAACTAAATAATATTTTTTTCCTTGACTTTAATACAAGCTACACATTCTTAAATCTGTGATTTTATAACTTAGTGAATTTTCACAACATGTTATACCCGGGACTATTACATAAAAATGTATATTGTACATTAGTAAAAACATATATATTTATTTATAGTGGATTGGGAAACAAGTTTTGCACATTATATATAGTAACCCCTTTCCACTTTGCCGATGCGAGTGCTGCCTTGTAGCGGTATTAACCTGCTCTTTTTCGAAATCTACAAGGGTGTCTTGAACGTGCAAGAGAAATAGCTCTCTCTAAACACGGGTCAGCCATGTATCGTCCCCTTCCGACGGATTATCATCGTTTTCTCAAGATCATACTCGCAAAAGGTGTCAAGGGAGAACCGAAAATTCAGTCCCTGAAATTTTTATCCCGGAACGTGAAACGAACCAGGAACCTTTGTGTTAGTAGTCCGATGCACTGACTACTGCGCCACGGCTCTCATGTATTGTACATTGGTCCCAGGTTGAACAACATAACCTTTCAAATGCAGTCCTTATCCATATCTTATTAATTTACTCTACCTGCCGATAAAATCTCCACCAATACGTTTTGTAGAATTTTTCGTCGTCCTGATCATGTTTAATATATTTGCCACTGGACATTAACAAGTGACAGTGAATGCATTTTGATACTGGCTATGAAATAGGTAAACACCTCTGATATCGCATAATAAATCGAAAAACTTAAATGACGTACTCGCTAGTTTAGCATATGACGTACTCACTAGTTTAGCATATAATTATAGTTTTGTAAAGCAAACCGTGTGGTTAGTATTGACTCATTGGTTCCCCAATATATGTATTTTCTATTTGTTGAAATGAAAATAAATTAGATAATAGATCGATGTTATGTTAAGTAGGTAACGATTTGGTTCTGACAACTCATCAATGTAGTTTACCTTCTGATTTTACAAATAGTTAATCAGTACGGAAGATGTCCTACGTGTTGTGGCTGCATGAACTTTTTATGGTTAAATTTCAATGACATGAAAAAAGTTGCGTCAATTCAACATGGAACTAATCACAGTCTTCATAGCTGTATCATGTATTTCATGGTGCTCTTCAATTGAGAAACAGTTACTCATTGCTGAACATAACGACACTTTGGATGGACTCTATGGAGCGACTGATCCACTTGAGAATAAAAAGACGAGGTCTGCGATAGAATGCCATGCTAATTGTGTGTCTAATAAGGATTGTTTATCAAGCTTTTATAATTCTGAAATGAAACGCTGTATTTTACATCGTGACTCGTTCACATACCCGACTCAAACGTCATCGTCAACTATTGAAAAAGGATGGACATTTTACCTCACTAAAGATGGTAAGTTTTTAATACTAATCTGTCATATCATGCATATTAAAGGTTCTTTTCTTTTATTTCTCAAACTTCTAAAGAAGAAGGTTAACACGTGCATTATTGCTCAACTTTGCAGTTTACGGTTAACTTCATCGTCTGAATCTGAGATCTTGATTTTAAATTCGCTATTTAAATAATTTCATTTTTTTTTGCAAATATAAAATAAGGAGAGAATTCCAATGAAACAACTCTCTACAAGATACCAAATGAAATTTACAACTATAGGTCACTGTACGGGCTCCGACAATGAGCAAAACTCATAACACATAGTCAGCTAATAAATGGGCCCGAAATCGCAAATGTAAAACAATCAAAACGAGAAAACTAACAGGATGACTTATGTACAAAACAATTAGCGTTTAACAAATGTAATATACCACAACAAACCAAGCAACAGCCTTTGAAATAAAGCATCTACCCTTTGACAGAGTCTATATTGCTGATAATTTTTCATAAATTCAAATATAACTTGATATCATATTTTAACACTATTAATTTGTGAAAAGCAACATTGATATCAACATGCCTAGGATTTTTAAGAATAAAGGCTGACATTTTCCTCCCTTTTCCAAAGTGACACAATCCTCACTAGTGTGTTTACTATACTGCATGTCATGTTATGTTTCGACTTTCCACACTATTGGTAATAGTTTAAAAAAATTATGTATCATAGACCACCAAACATTTGTTAAATGTGCCGATGTAACTTACCCTTGCTTAATAAAAAAATGCTACGTTTCACTGAATTTTAACTTGCCATGATTAGCACAGCGGACCCGACGGTAGCGAAGCAGGTATTTGATTTCCGCCCTACCCACCCACCTCCTTCAATTTTAGGATATCGTCCATGATATCTCAGTAGCATGATTTCGAATCCCGGTCAGGAAAGAAAACGAAAAATTTGCTTCCGCAAATGTACAGATATAACACTGTTGGGCTGAATCGAATTATATATGTATAGCCGATATATTCATCCCGTGATCAGATAACTGAAATTTAAAAAAAACTATTGCAGATGCGAAGCGGATACATTTTAACATACACATTTACATAATTGTATCTGTGTTAGTATGTATAGGTAGTAGCCGATGTCCTTCTGTCATTGGACTTTTACATAGATATTTACTTTTCTAGGTAGTAGCCGATGTCCTTCTGATAATGGATTTTTGTATAACAGAAAACTAGATTTATGCTTTAATTTGAACCCACCGAGGACCATTAACTACCCTGTCATAAGACAGTTCTGTGATAACATGAACGCTGAACTGGTACGAATAGATTCAGCAGAAAAACAACTTTTTATAGAATTCATAACAGGTATATAATTAAATACATTCACAAATAGCGTTACAATAATTCTAGACAAGAAAAAACAAAACAAAAAACTTCATATACATGATTCAAGAGACTGCAATTATAAAGATGAAACGATGAATTTAGACTTAGACGTGAAATACTAAATATCTAATTACTTATAATACAAAAAGCAGAAATAACACTTTCTCAATTTCGTGTGTCAAAAAAAGAGGGAGAAATCGCAAAAATACCGAACTTCAAGGAATATTCAGATGGCAAAAGCAAAAAGTCAAAGCATTTTTCTAGAGTTACCTTCCTCAGGATTGCTCATTCCCAAACATTTGAAAGATGGAATGGTTTAGGTCTTAACACGTGAAGAGTTATATGAACAAAACGAGCCTAATAATAGCCAAATTCATCAAAGGTTAACTTTCTTAGTTGAGTTAGTTGGAGCATTATTTTCCTAATAATTTAACGGAAATTAAAGATGGCTTTTGTTAATAATCATATTAGTACCGAAGCACTGACCAGTGAGTTGATGAACCATGAGGGACTTTTATTGCATAAACTATCATTCTCATATATTCCAGTCAACTTGAGATGGATAATTTTTAGAAAGAAGAAGGTTTGATTCATATCTTGATATCCGTTATTGGCACTTTAAACTACTTGAAACTAAAAATTTTGACAAATGTGATGATTTCAACTTTCACAATTGTAAACTGCCCGCATTCACTCCTCGTATGCCGTTTAAATATCTCGGTACACACTGTACGCTCGTGCATGTGTACTATAAACAGGCTTCCGGGTGCGGGATTGGGATTTTATCGCTGTATTGAAGACCCATTGGTGGCCTTCCGTTGTTGTCTGCTCTTTGGTCGGTTGTTGTCTTTTTGACACAGATTCCCTATTTCCATTTTCGATTTTATACATTAACAAGCACGTGCTCCTTACATAAAAACTGCCGCAATAGACTAATTAAGAACAATGACTGAAATCTAGCAATATGTTTGAATCTGGGGTGGTGTTCTCGAAGCTATCTTAGGATTAGAACGTTGGATCTAGACAGGGTTAAGATGTCAGATCTAAAGTTGACTTCCCTTGCAATATTTTTTATATATCTAAAAGAAATAATAATAATAATAATAGTCATCTCAAGGTAAATAATTCATAATAAAATGTATTATTTGCTTTTGTGTGTACGTTTATTGATAGAACTATTGTTTCATTCTTTACAGGTTCTACTAAATGGACAAATTGTAAAAAAAACATACAGTCCTTCCGTAGTGATTTGGTTCTTAGCGTGAACATCAAGAAAACTAAGAATATGATTTTATCTAATAGCAAAAATAGATGCTTAAAAAAAATTACCATATTCTAACTGCATTGCAGTGGGAAAATGGGTGAGACTTTTCAACTCATTAATTTCACCTATAATGACTTATGGATCTGAAATTTGAATCTTATATTTTTATATTAACCTAGACACTGCAGATTAACTTCCATTTGAAAAGGTTCATAATGTGATTATGAAAATTATTCTTGGTGTCCATGGTAAAGCATCTAGGCTAGCTTTCCATGTTAACCTGCACAACTTGGGCTTTATCCATTATATTTCATTTCATATAAATTAACATAAAATATTAAAAAAAATATATCTCTTAAGATCTGCATTCATAGAAGAAAAAATGTATTCACAGAAGAGCTCTTGATGTCTGCTATCTTTTAAATAAGCTAAAACGTGACTTAATGGGGATTCATTTCAGGACGCTATCGCGAGTTGGTTGACCGTTATGGAATATCCGTTTCACAGATGATAGCGGATATGTTCCTTATGTCGTAACTAATATCCCGTTCCATTTTCACGAATGTTATCTACCGAATTAGACTTATTACTTTCCGAAAACAACAATGGGACTGGTATCAATTAAAACCCATCATTCTAAATTTGTGTTATTTTTGCGGGAAAATGAAATCGCCAGCAAATTCGAAATTTTCTGCTTTTCTGCAGTATATTAAGGTATAAGGGAATTTTCTTCTGAGGCAAGTGCCCGTGTTTAACAACTCAGAAAGATTGTGCATAACACAGTTTCTACTGTAAAATTATTATCTGTATAAAGTAGAATCTATTATTACCACACAATATTTCAGACCTTCTTGCAATGCAGGCCTCAGACGGTTTGGCTTTTCTGCATTTTGTGTTTTGATGCAAAGAGACATTTTATCACATTGACGCCTAAAACGTTTGGGTTTTTTTACCCACTTTCTGAAGGTAAGTGAAGACACGCGTGTTGTTTAGACTGAATCAGGTTTTTTATTCAAAAATGTGTATCTATTTATTTTCCAGTAAATGACGACACAGAGAGAATATGTATCCAAGGCAACCATCCAAACTCTTCTGAGGGGAACTGGACGTTTAATGACGGGACGTTGATGACGTATTTCAATTGGGCAGACAATCAACCAACGGGAAAGCAAGAGAATGTGGAAATGTACACTGGATACAAATGGCATGATTTAGATGATACTTCAGATAAACTTTGCCTCCCAATCTGTGAAAGAAGATAAACGGGTGGATAATAAAACAAATACTAATGATCTACCAGTGCATTTAGTAAAACTACAATTTTTATCCATTTAAATAATTCACATTTATAAGAAAAGTGTTTGCGGGAATTTTATGCAGCCTTTCTTTTTACTGATAATACAATTGAGAATGGAAATGGGAAATGTGTCAAAGAGACGACAACCCGACCAAAGAGCAGACAACAGCCGTCAAAGGATCATCAATGCAGCGAGAAAAATCCCGCACCAGGAGGCATGCTTCAGCTGGACCCTAAACAAAAAAAATACTAGTTCAGTGATAATGGACGTCATACTAAACTCCGAAATATATTAAAGAAACTAAAACTAAATATCACACCAGACTAACAAAGCCCAGAGGCTCCTGAATTGGGTCATGTGAAAATATGCGGCAGGGTTAACATTATTTTTTATATCCCCTATACCTTTAGCAAATGTAGAAAAAAAACCCACACACAACAATACACACATTAAAAGAGGTGTGTCACAGTGATACTGTTTATCTTTAATTATAAACTATACAATACTATAATCTCTCTCTCTCTCTCTCTCTCTCTCTTGCCGTATGTTCCTTCTAACAAACATATATGTCCTAGTACGATTAAAGGCCTATTAAAAGACTATACTTGACTGCCATTACAAAAGAATTGTATGGTGAGAAGTCTTTATGTTCAATGAGTTGTCTTCTTGCTATTTTAACATTTTTTTCGTGTAAGACTTTGTACTGTAAATTTAGAAATGCTTGCGATGTTTACAGTATTATAATCCTGATTATTATATAATCTCAACCATTTTCATACGAACATTTACGATATATAGTATATACCGTTGTTAGTCTGTCCACGCCCGTCCGTCCGTACATCTCTCCGTCTTGCGTCAACATGTCGGGCAATAACTCAAAAACGATTTAGCCATGGAAAATATCTAAATCAAAGAATAATATAGAACTAACATCATAGAGTTACGTTTCCCTGTTAAAATTCAACTATCAGTTTAGTTTGTATTTACTTTATACTGTAAAACACCGTGCAGAACGCATCATACGAGGTATCGGATATGTTTGACACGGGATGGGGGTTTTTTGAAGCGGAGAAAAACAATTAAGGTAAGTTCACGTTTCAAAATTTTTATCTTCGAGAATTGTTAGTACCAATTAATGTGTTGCACGGACGGAACCGAACCATAATCTATTTCCAGCAAGCACAAGCAGACGTTTTGAGTATTAAGTTTTCTCTCTTTCAGTACTGCAGATTCGGAGTAATTCTTAGAGTTTTTCTTTTGCTTCTCATTCAAGTTACGATGATCTGAATTGTGAATGTATAAATGTCGTCTTATGTGTCAACATTGCGGATTGATAACATAGGGGAATCGAAAGGAAGGCTAAATAAAACGTATATGCGGCCATAGATTATACACTAAAATAACTTACTTTCGTTAGGACACTATGAACATACCCGATATCATCTATGAAACGGATAATCAATAACGGTCAACCAACTTGTGATCGCGTCCGTTTACAAAGGGGTGATTTCAACTTCACTAATTGGAACCGTTTGTTAAATAGCTTCCTTGTGAGCAGCAACTCTCTCTCAAGCAAATCATGATTGGAAATACAAGCCATGGAATATGGTTTCAACTAGGAGATATGTACTCTGTATGCAGGAGCTTCTTGAATGTTGCTACAAAGAAACGGAAAGCTAAAAGTTGGTAAGCTGAAATCATATCGTTTGTAATGAAATTGTGTTTTCAACCGACCCTCATTGTCAATTTCTAGATGTAGTTCAAGATATTAGGCGATTTGTTGTACCCTTTATCTCAATTTCGAAGTAATAGATGCGTTCAACATAGTCAACAGAGTTTGAAATATGTAGTGAGATAACATCGTCTATATAGCGTAAAGTAAAGTTGAAGGATACTACTAATTTCTTTTCTTTCTAAGAAGAAGTTCCTGTATGAAGTCAGCCTCAAGTCTAGAGACACAAGTCGGTAGGAAGAGGGCAAAATTTGTTCCCATTGGAAAGCCGATTGCTGGTTAAAATAAACTTCCTCTTAACGTCATACATATGGTGTCAATCAAGACATTAATCAACTTGTTAATGTCAGTTTCAGAGAAGTTTTTGTTCGAATCAGAGTTTTGTTTTACAAAGATCTATCTATCTCTTCCTAAGACAAGATGCTAATATCTACGTTGTCCAGGATTTTTTATGAAATAAAGCAGGATCAACTCGTACAATTACCCATGAAACACCTATCCACCAAAGTTAAAATGAAGTGGATGTAAGCAATTATTGGAAACACAGAGTAGACGATGAAGGGTATTTATTATCCATGACAAATAAAATGACATCAAGTACAGATCCGAGAGTATTCTCAGTTTCTAACAGCAAGTTCAAAGTAAATACAAGTAACAACTAATATAAAAGCTACGTTTATCAAAGACTGAAATATCAGTCAGTACAAATTCAACATCCAATGGATTTAGAAAAAAGACGTCATTTATAGTCGACAAAAAACATGTCCTAGTACAATGCCAAAATATAGGTGTCGACACATGGTAGTACCGTTAAAGTACATGTGTGTATAACAATTATGTATACGATGGTTCTTGTTTACTGATAATCAAATCAATATTTATACCAATACAATTTCGTTACAGAAAATCTTAATTTTTTAACGAAACAATTATCATCAAGAAAACGGTAAGTGTTTTTGATATTGTCAATTGAATGGAATTTAGATGTGTCTTTTCTCGGTTTGGCCATAAAATGTGCTTGGTCCTCTTCTTATTTTGCGGAATATCTCATATTTGCAAGTATTAGTTTCGGAACACAGAAATTGAATGTGAAAATAATCAAAGGCACTAATAAACTGATTAATGATGTTCCAGAATAGAAGTCGATACTTTCTTGAAATTGTATATGCAAAAAATAAAATCACAAAAAAATACAAAACGGTTAGTCCTAAATCAAATGGCGAAATCAAAAGCTCAAACTCGTAAAACGAATTGATAACAACTGTCATATTCCTGACTTGAGTAGAATAGTAAACAAAGGTACCAGGATTTTATAATTTATAATAATAGTATAATTTAGTACGCCAGACGCGCGTTTCGTCTACATATGACTCATATCAAAATATTACTAAAGCTAAACAAGTAAAAAGTTCATTGAGGATTCAAAATTCCAGAAAATTGTGCCAAATGCGGCTAAGGTAATCTATGCCTTGGATAAGAAAATCCTTAGTTTTTCGAAAAGTTCAGAGTTTTGTAAACAGGAAATTTATAAAAATGACCACATTATTGATATTCATGTCAACACCGAAGTGTTGACTACTGGGCTGTTGAAACCCTCGGGGACGAAACGTCCACCAGCAGTGGCATCGACCCAGTGGTGTAAATAGTTATCAAAGGTACCAGGATTATAATATAGTACGCCAGACGCGCGTTTCGTCTACACAAGATTCATCAGTGACGCTCTTATCAAAAAATTAATAAAGCCAAACAAGTAAAAAGTTTAAGAGCATTGAGGATCCAAAATTCCAAAAAATTGTGCCAAATACCGCTAAGGTAAATCTATGTCTGGGATAAGAAAATCCTTAATTTTTCGAAAAGTTCAAAGTTTTGTAAACAGGAAATTTATAAAAAATGACCACATTATTGATATTCATGTCAACACCGAAGTGTTGACTACTGGGCTGGTGATACCCTCGGGGACGAAACGTCCACCAGCATTGATGGATTCATCCTGGTTTATAGCTAGCTAAACTTATCTGTTGTATAAAGGTCACATACATGTACATTTCCATTATATTTGACAACGA
Source organism: Mytilus edulis (assembly GCF_963676685.1). NCBI lineage: Eukaryota > Metazoa > Mollusca > Bivalvia > Mytilida > Mytilidae > Mytilus > Mytilus edulis. The sequence goes on from NC_092344.1 coordinate 124,163,906, forward strand.
TGTGTGAAAAAAAACAAAAAGACATAATAGGTAAAAAAATTTATGAAAACAAACTTTCACCATGACACAACAACACTAGGATTACAGAGCCACACAATTGTATAAGGTGCGCTCGACTTTAGTGACTCAGAACCAGTTTTTTTTTTTATTTTAAGGTTGTTTATCACTTTTATAAACAATAAATGCTAGCACATCATAGAAAACTAAGTTAGAAATTTATGTTTAAAATTTTATAACAAAAATCTCTGTTTTGAATCTAGTGGATTTTCTACACAAATCTTGGTTTTATTTGCACACAATCCCCTTTGTATAATAAATACAATTACACAATAGTTATCAAAGGTACCAGGACAGTAATTATAATACTTTGCACGAAGTTTCCCTTTGGTATATGTACAAAATGAACCATCTCTATTATACATTATTTTTTGCTGTTTTGATACTATTGCAATTTGAAAATTTCGTAATGCACATGGCTACAGAAGTAGTCATACACCTTACATTTATGCAAGTGGATTTTTGTTAATTTTCATTATGTTTTAAAAGAAAAGTAGGGGAAAATAAATGTGTTATCGGGCTCAAAGATCTTGCATTTGGTGGTGGATCATATTACAATTTGAGTTATCTCCCATTTAACAGGAGAAACCAAAATATAAAATTGAGAATGGAAATGGGGAATGTGTCAAAGAGACAACAACCCAACCATATAATAAACAACAGCAGAAGGTCACCAACAGGTCTTCAATGCAGGGATAAGTTCCCGCACCCGGAGGCGTCCTTCAGCTGGCCCCCAAACAAATATATAAACTAGTTCAGTGATAATGAACGCCATACTAAGCTCAAAATTGTAAACAAGAAACTATAATTAAAAATAATACAAGACTTACAAAGACCAGAGGCTCCTGACTCGGGACAGGCGCAAAAATGCGGCGGGGTTAAACATGTTTATGAGTTCTCAACCCTCCCCCCATACCTCTAGCCAATGTAGAAAAGTAAACGCATAACAATACGCACATTAAAAATCAGTTCCAGAGAAGCCCGAGTCTGATGTCAGAAGATATTACCAGAGAAAATAAACAAAATGACAATAATACATAAATAACAACAGACTACTAGCAGTTAACTGACATGCCAGCTCCAGACTTCAATTAAACTGACTGAAAGATTATGTCTTCATCATATGAATATAAGACACAATCCTTCCCGTTAGGAGTTAGGTACCATACCATCATAACATATTTGAAAAGAACATAACCCGTGTCATGCCAACAACTGTTTTTTTTAAGTACTGATAGCTTTATGAAACAATAATTGTACAAAGGCAACTATTAATAAAAAAAAGTAAAATCACAAAAATACTGTACTCCGCGGAAAATTCAAAACGGAAAGTTCCTAATCAAATATAAAACACTCATCAGTGACGCTGGAATAAAACAAATGTTTAAAAGGCCAAATATAGTACGAAGTTGAAGAGCATTGAGGACCAAAAATTCCTAAAAGTTTTGCCAAAAACAGCTAAGGTAATCTATTCATAAGGTAGAAAAGCCTTAGCTTTTTTCAAAAAAATCAAAGTTTAGTTAACAGTTAATTTATAATTATGAACACATTAATGATTACTCAAGTCAACAAATAAGTGCTGACTACTGGACTGGTGATACCCTCGGGGAAATAAATCTCCACCAGCAGTGGCATCGACCCAGTGGTTGCAAATTAACTCATCATAGATACCAGGATTAAAATTTCATATTTACTCCAGACTCGCGTTTCGTCTATAAAAGACTCATCAGTGACGCTCGAATCAAAAAATGTTTAAAAGGCCAACAAAGTACGAAGTTGAAGAGTATTGAGGACCAAACATTCCTAAAAGTTTTGCCAAATACAGCTAAGGTAGTCTATTCCTAAGGTAGAAAAGCCTTAGTTTTTCAAAAAATCCAAAGTTTAGTTAACAGTTTATTTATAATTATTAACACACCAATGATTACTCAAGTTAAGGACATTTGTCAATTGATCCTTATAAGAACTATAAGCCTAGAAAGACCATCTTTATTGATTTAAAGTTATATTTTCAGTCACTATGATAGACAGAAGGAAACTTTGAAAGGCAAAGAAAGAGGGGCAAAATATACCAGAGTGACACTTAAACTCATAGCTCGAAAAAAAATTTACAACGCCATGGCTAAAAAAGCAAATGACAAACAGTCAAATAATAGTACACATGACACAACATAGAAAACTTAGAAAAATAAAGACTAAGCAAAACGAACCCTACCTAAATTGGGGGCGATCTCAGGTGCTCCGAAAGGTAAACAGATCCTGCTCATCATATTACTCCCGTCGTGTGGCTCCTCTTTAATCCAACTTTAGCAGTGATGGGGCTGTGCCGTACTAAATCATTGATCCAAACGGTTATTTACTTTCTCTCCAGTTTTTGTCATCTACTTTACGGACAATTCTAATTTAATAGTATAGAGACGTCATGCAAAATTAACAGATAGCATCATTTCAATGCTATTAAACTTCCTACTTTGTTGTGTGTTTTTTTCGGTTTTTTTCGGGCGGCACTACGTAGACCTTTTCGAAACAAAACGCGCGTCAAGCACACACAAATCCAATCACTTTATCTTTTATGAGTTAATTCGACAAGTTGAATGTTCACCGTTTCGTACACCGGATATATTTTTGTAGTTTCTTTCATATTCATACCATTGTCTATTCCCTTTGAATTTTGCAACGTCTCACAGTGAGAGTTGCCTGGTTAATGACGTCACTTAAATTGATTACATTCAGGCAAACTAGATCATTCTATTCAGAAAATAAACTGGTCTTTACAAAAGAATTAAAATGTCATCGGCGAAGTTTGACAGACTAGCCAGGTATCAGGCAAGTATTTGAGAATGTTGTTCATTTTTTTAGCACTTTCGTAGAGAAAGCACATATTTGTTTATTAAGGGATATTAATACAAAAAAGAACAAATCAGGAGATTACGGAGCAATTAATTATACCAGTCAATCGACCAGCATCTGATTGTTTGAGGGATTTTAGGATAGTATATACAGTTAGAGTCTTTATGTATATATATAAAAAAAAGAGTTAATTGTCGTTTGAAAATATGGAAAAAAATGACTTGTAATCTAATCAGTATTTTATGGTCCAGTTATGGCAAATGGATTCCGTATATATCAGATCGATACAGTTTTCATGTAATTATGAAAGCATTTGGATATAAAAGAGGAACGAAAGATACAACAGCTTCATACTTCAATCAACTAAGATCAGGACTTGTTCTTTAAATATGTAATTTATTAACTTCAGTTTTGATCCAAGACTTTTATTAAAAAGATTATACTTTTTATAAATATCTTAATATTTAGAAACAGACAAAAATAATGTTCCGCCCAGTATATGTAATTCTATTTTATGTTTCGTCATGTTTTTCAATGGAGATACGTTTTGCGCAACACAATAATATTTTTGATGGAAGATATGAAATCACTGGTTCACTTGAAAACCACCATACTACATCTTTGATAGAATGTAATATGAAATGTTCTTTCAACAAAGAATGTTTAACATTTTATTACAATTCGTTGATACAACAATGTATTTTACATCGTGACTCGTATACACTACCATCAAGAATGGCGACAGGATGGAAATTGTACTACACCAATGATGGTAAGTGTTATATATATTTAATTGAAATTTGTTTTTTAAAACATGATGATTTTGCGCCGGCTACATCGAAACATTTTTCTTTGTGCATTTACAAAAGGCGGTAACAAAATTTCAGTAATTTCGTTAACGATGTATTTCAACTTTTAATAAAGAGTTTAAAAAACAAAAAAGTTGATTTTTAAGTCTGAATTGAAACAATGATTAAATTTAATCTTATGACAATATAACAACATCATCCCAAAGTACCGTTTCTTTAATACGTTGATGTACGAAAGAAAGCGACATAGTACTGTGATAGAAAAACGATGTAGGACAGAATGGCACAACGGACCGTGACACAACAAAGTAGATAAATAGAAAGGCACATAATACTCACCATGTCAGTTGAAATATAAGTATAAAGCAGACCTTCTAATTTCGATAGTATTAGATATCAAGTTCGCTAGGATATAGAAAATGCAAGCACTTTATAAAATGTGAGTTATTACGCTAAAGAACATCGTCACGAACATTGCTTTTTTCTCAAAGTAAATTCGTTAAAGAATTTCAAATCTCCGCGGAACTAGAAACACAAAACAAATGTGAGATTTACCTAAACGCAGGGATTGCTTAAAAACATGATCAACAATATATTGTTTATGTATATGTCATGCTAGAAAAGCGAATTGAAAACATTTCATAAGGACTTGATAACCTGATGATCAACTAACCAAAAGGAAAGTAAACTAAATTATATATAGATCCGATTGACAAATGGACACAAAATATGATTCTAGATTTATGCATTATGCTTATATAAAAATTTTCTTATCGCCGGATGAATCTAATTTAGCGGAATATATAAGAAATATTCGCATTGTCGATGATGTATTTGCCGCCATGCATGAAGTAATCCCGGAATGAACTTACGTAAATCACCTAAGCTAGTCACCACTGTAATCCTCGAAATACAACACAATTCAGGAGATCAGTGGAAATTTTGTTTGGGATAACTAGTACTCAGTCACATACTGTAACTAAATAAAACTAATATGATATCATATTCTGCATAGGCAACTCCGTCACCACCACTACCCAAAGTACAATAAATAATAAGGAGTCGCAGGTGTTATTTGGACACTAAAATGCAAGGGTTACTCTGAATTGACATTTGTTTTATGACGCGTGATATCTTGTTTATGAAATCGTAGGAGTTTTGCTATTTTTTTGAGATTTAGATTTAATCTATTTGTAAGTATATCATATACAAAACATTCCATTTAAACAGCTACAGAATATTCAGTAAAGAACCATTTACTTTATTTTTACATTTTAGAATATAACGATGAGAGTAAGTTTACGTTAGCGACTACATAATATTTATTTATTTGTTTATTTCGATTTTGAATTAAATATTCATTTGTGTTTTATGTCTGTGATGTATGTTTACACAATTTAAGCTTCTGGATACTTATTATTTAAAATAAATTATTGTCACGTGAATATAATATGTCAATATAACAGAACTATAAACCACTGTTATATACTAGGAGGTTTAGCTAGTAGTAAAAACCAGGTTTAATCCACAATTTTCATACAGGAATCTGACTATTGTCGCTCCTTTTATTGATAAAGTTTAATTTTGTCAGTTTTTTTGGACTTTACCTTTTGAATATTTCTTGGAATTCGGTATTTTTGTTATACTTTTTTCGTACATTTTCTTTGTTATCAGATGTTATAATCATTACTGCTTCAAGACCATGGGTATTTGGATTTGGAAGACATTGGCTTATTTTTTTTGGCTGGCTAATGATTAATAGTTGTATAAAAGATCGAAACTTCGTCTATATGCTTTTTTTGTTTTTCTTTGTTCACATATTTGTTTGTTTTTATAGTGATTATGATTAACACAATAATGTTTGCTGTACTCCTAATTTTGACATTTTTACCTTTTATGTTTGTTTTGTTCACACATTGTCGTCAATATAAAGGACTTTTTATGCGACTGACATACAATTGAAAGGTTTAGCTAGCTATAAATCAAGATTAAGTCAACAGTTTTCTACATATCAAGGTTTGTTTAAAAAAAAGAATAGATGTCTTTGTGAATTTATAGAAACGAAATTTTCCAGTTGTGCTTTCAACTATGACATTTAGTTCTGAATCATAAAACGGCTAACAAGATATCTGTATTATTTCAAATAGTAAAGAGCCTAATCTAAAACATACATGTGAGTAACAAATGTCCCTCATTATCAGTATAATTAACTCATCATATATACCAGGACTAAACTACATTTGGAGAACATCCATGTATTGCTCTTGTATATTACCAAGAACTCACAACTTCAATACTTTAAATACAAAATAAAGCATCAAATTTCTCTTTAAAGTAAGAGCGAATGACACAAAAAAAGTGCAGTTTTGGGTGTTGAGGGGTCGAGCAATAGGATACTAGTATATAGTCTAATCTTGTTAATTATTACGTTCTTTAATTACCTGTCTATAAAACCATTGTAAATGTGTTGTCTATTTATTATATTATTCCTTACAAAATGAGTGTAGGTATAAAAATATTATGTTTATGTGAAGGGGCTTTGCTAATATGCTTGGTCTATATGCCATTTTTTGCTTCTTTGTTACATATTTGTTTGTTTTTATAGTGATAAAGTTAATAACACAATGTTGACTGCTTTACCTCTATTTGTGACATTTTTACCTATTATGTCTGTTTGTTTTGTTCACACATCATTGTCAATGTAGTGTAATTTGATGCGACTGTCATACAAGTGAGAAGTTAAGCTAGCTTTAAAACAAGTCTTTATCAACCATTTTCTACCTAAGAAAATTGCCTGTACCAAGTCAGGAATATGACAGTTGAAATCCATTCGCTTGATGTGCTTGATCTTTTAATTTTTCCATTTCATTAGAGACTTTCCTTTTTGAATTTTCCTCTGAGTCCAGTATTTTAATAATTTTACTTTGTAAAGTTTAGATGTTTAGTGTAAAGAAATAAACGGATTTTCATGTTTCCTTTTTTGTGTAAATATCTAACGAAAGAAAAGTCCAATAAGGATTTTTGATGGTCTTTAATCTCCAAGTTCGTGTATCCAGTGGAAAGAAATGTGGATTCCCAGTTATGCTGTGAATGTTAAGTTTGGTAGAGATAAATTCTTAAAAATGATGTTTGCTTATAACCAATATTGTTTAAGACTTTGACTACTGAACGAACTACATACTTGTTATGAAGAACCTAAAGTAAATAAACTCATCATAGATACCAGGACTAAATTTTATATTTACGCCAGGCGCGTTTCGTCTACAATAGACTCATCAGTGACGCTCGAATCCACAAAAGTATAAAAAAAAAAAGGCAAATAAAGTACAAAGTTGAAGAGCATTGAGATCCAAAATTCCTAAAAGTGTTGCCAAATACAGCTAAGGTAACATAAAGTTCTTGCTCCAGTGAATGAATAAAATCATTATCAAACCAGTTGATGGGTTGCAGATTGTGATATTTCAGGTCTTTGTCAATTGTCTAAGTAATTCATTGTGCACTATGCCAAGACCGCCATTATTAATATGACAAGCTGGACTATATTTATATGGAACTATGAAAAGCAATAGAGATGTTTTGAATTTATATTTCTGTGAGTAAAATTCCATAGATTCTATCTTTTGTATCTCTTGTCACATTCTGCTGAAATCATGTTTTGAGCATCTGCGCTGGTACCTTGCTAGTGTCTACAAAAAGTATAACCTTTGTTATGGTACTGGTATGTTTAACACCACGTGACTTAAAACCCTTTGGTTTGAATATACACAATTTACAAAGCATTATGTAAACATTTCTACAGGACTTTGAGGTTTTCGTCTCAATTTATTTGTTTCAGGAAGTGGCAGATGTCCTTCTACAGATGGATTTATGTATTACAAGAGGCTAGATTTGTGCTTCAATATAAATTCACCGATGCAAATTAACTTCCCTGTCATCAAATCCTTTTGCAGTCACATGAGTGCTGAGCTGATACGGATAGATTCATCTGACAAACAACAGTTTATTGAATTCATCACAGGTAGAACATATATTTACAATTTTCTTTTTTAACAAAACTGTAAGTGAAATCGTGTTTTGATATCAACTACACAACTTTTTGTCAGATCTATTTGCATGATAATCAGAAGATGTGGAATGATTGTCAATGAGCCTACTATTCAGCGAACAAATTAGGTAGATTAGACAACAGTAAATCACCATACGGCCTTCAACGAGCTACCTCCTAGTAAGCGTTAAATGTCCAAGAATAGAGAAATATAAAACTATACAACGATCTGGTTTATGCATAAAACAATATACGATTACGTTTAAGGTTGTCAAAACAATTCCTGATCATGAATTACAGGCTCTTGAATACATAATTGTTGGAGTTAAGACTTGAACATGATTTCTGGGTCAAACTCTTCGCATATCCTGGAACAGTTGTAGAACAACAAAAGAACATTTCTATAAAAGTAAGTTCAAAGGGACTTATTTCATCAGATAGATACAAAGCACAAATAGAAAACAAATAAAAAAGCACAGACATAAGACACATAAATACACAGCCAACAACCAATTGGTGTAGCATAAAGACGTCATGAAAAGTTTTAAAAAAAACCTAGTGCAATATCGAAATATAGGTATTGAATGTAAGCTTGGTTGAATCAGTTGTGGTTGTATGTTTGTAATGTATAATTGCACAGTTTTCGATTTGCTTACCAACATTTGACGATATAACAGAACTATACACAACTGTGATACAAGAAGGAGGTATAAGTGCCTATATAACCAGGTTCTACATACCATGTCTTTAATGTGTCTATACCAAGTCAAGAATATAACAGATGTTTTATTCGTTCTGTTGGTTAATATAGTCGAGCTTGTTTTTGTATGTTTTGTCAGGTTTTATGGACTTTTTAGATTTAACATTGGAATTCGGTATTCTTCTTAATTCCATTTTATACAGTCACCAAATCACAAAATTAAGACCTTGGGTTTTACGCGGGTGAAGGTAGATTCTAAAACATTTCTTACTTAGGTGTTTATAGCTACACTGTAATAGAAAAGGGGGTATTTTTTTTACATTTCTGCCCTATGTTTCTGTACCAAGTCGAGCTATTTCCTGATGTTTGTTATTTTGAAATTTTGTGTTCAAGTCTATTTTAATGACACATGTTTAGTCCTTTATGGGTTCATTTAAAATACATATATAATTGAGCAATGGATGTGGTTGTTAAATTTGATATATACTTTTCTGTGCTTCATTGTTAAATATTTGTTAGTTTTTGTTCTAATTGAGATTGTGACACGGTGACTGCTGTACCCCTATTTTGACAGTTTTACCTGTTATACCTGTTTTGTTCACGCATCATTGTAAATATAAAAGAATTTAATGCGAATGTCAAACAAGTGAGAGGTTTAGCGCTATAAAATCAGGGTTAATCCACCATTTTCTATATTTGAAAATGCATGTACTTAGTCACGAATATGACAGTTGTCATCTATTCGTTTGATGTGTTTTATCATTTGATTTTCCCATTTGATTAGGGACTTTTCTTTCGAATTTTCCTCGAAGTTCAGTATTGTGATTTTACTTTAAACCAATAATAGTAAATGGAAAATAAAACTGCAAAAAAATATTATACATTTACTGTTCCTGGCTTGGTATAGGGACATACATAATGTGGTGAGTTTTTATATTTTGAGATTTTCATCGTTCCCTTAATCGTAGTCGGTGTTTATAAGAACAAACTGTGCAAATCAGTTCGAATGTGAATGGACAATTTATTGGGTATTTTATATCATTGGTTAAGAAAAGGAAAGGTATTTGTTGCTGTGCAACATATTTGTTTTTCGTTTATCATTTTGTAAATAAACCAGGCCGTTAGTTTTCTCGTTTGAATTGTTTTAAATTTGTCGTTTTATGGCCTTTTATAGCTGACTATGCAGTATTGGTACTGCTTAGTGTTGAAGGTCGTACAGTGAACTAAAATTTAATATGTTAATTTCTCTGTCATTTTGGTCTCTGATGCATATTAAGGGGAAATCATCTTTATGACAGCTGAGCTGTGAACCCGTAGACTGTAAAATTTACCTGTAATCCGACCCTGCTTGCCAGGTTATGCTCCCAATTATATACATAATTTCGTACATTTCACACAAGTCGTTGTAGAGGAAATGCAGAATCCACTCACATTCTAGTCCTGTGCACCGAGGTTCTTGTTTAGACTGTTACTAGGTGAAATATTTAAGAAATAATTCATGGGGCTTCAATATCGTGATTTGACCACGGGTTGGCCTATTTATGACACATATTTTACCCTGACCGATAGCGAGGGGTAAAATATCGGCATAAAGGGCCAACCCGTGGTAAAATCACGATATATTCAAGCCCCCATGAGTTATTTCGATTCTAATAGGACAAATACGGCAATTATTTTGGATCGAAACACTCTAGGTGGAGACAAGTATTTGCCGTTCCCATAAATAAACACACTATTAAATTGGCGTAAAAGAACGGAGCAAACTGCTTAAACTATTTACAAAAACGCAATTAGATAGTTTTGGATGAATTTCAATGATAATTTACTTATATATCTCAAATATAAAAAAAACATATGGCTTATAACACATTTCAGCATCGATTGTTGACATTTCCTTTTTGTTATATTTTTTCTCACAAGCGTGTATTTTTCCCATAAAATGCTTATATTCTTGCGTCATTGTTCTATGACGTCGGGAAGCTCATTCATAAAAAACCATATGACGTGGGAGTGCGATCGGAACAGCCAAAACAATATATTCATATTTTACCACGGGTGTGTACTCAAAACGTTTGAAGGACGTCATGTTAGAATGGTTCTTAGTTTTCGTTCAGTTTGGGGTCACTGCAGAATGAAACATACAAAAAAATATTTTCGCATTGAAAGAAAACGGAAAGACAAATACCAGTTTACAATAAGCTCATCATAGATACCAGGATTGAAGTTTTATATTTGCGCGAGACACGCGTTTCGTCTATAAAAGACGCATCAGTGACACTCGAATCAATTATGTTAAAAAGTGCAAATAACGTACGAAGTTGAAGAGCTAACAAAATACTTAATAAAAAATACTGAGCAACACGAACCGAACCCTAACAATAAATGAGAAAGTTAGCAGGTTATTGGTTTTTATGAGATGTCCAGGTATTAATGATAGAGTCATGTCTCATCATCGTGTTTCCTTTCAGTTGTAAAGGCTTTTTTAAGCCCAACCTTCGATAGTAGAGGTGGCATTATGTTTTCTGGTCTGTGCGTCCGTTCGTTCGTCCTTCCGTCTGTCCTTCCGTCCGTTCGTCCCGCCTCAGGTTAAGGTAGTTTTTGATGAAGTTGAAGTCCAATCAACTTGAAACATGTTCCCTGTGATATGATCTTTCTAATTAAAATGCCAATTAGAGTTTTTACCGTAATTTCACGGTCCACTAAACACAGAAAATGATAGTGCGAGTGAGGCATCCGTGTACTAAGGACACATTCTTGTTTATTGATAAGCTGATAAGATATATTTGGCATCTCGTGGGACAAGAGTTTTTTAATGATTTATTGAATATTATCATGCAAATACTGCTATTCGTTCTATTGCAAATAAGTATAACAAGTGCGATTGAATAGTAATGTCTTTTTATTATTTATTCAGGAAACGGCAATGTTCATAAAACAATGAAATTTCCATTGTTCTAATATATCTATCAGTGTTGAATTCAGAGGTTGCGCTACCATCCTTACATATATGCATTTGATTGTATAGTGAGTGATACATGCCATTACTTTTTCTTATATCAGAGAATAATCAAATCACAAGTGTTAACAAAGAATAATCTCGATATACAATTTTCTTAATATTTTTTTTCTTAATCGTATACAATGAATTGAAGAAGATACAAAACATGTTCGTCGTTAGGGTGTGAATGTGAGGAAGTAGAATTGCTTTATATTAGTTTTCTGTCGTACTTCCTTGTATGCGGTATTCCCTGACATTCAGATTTTCCTCATGATTTAATTAACATTGCCATATCACTTTTAGTAATATAAATAACATCAATTCTGTGTTAAAAAAATGGTTACCTTTTTATGTATTGAATTTTATTTTACAGTCGAACTTGCAGGACATTTTTGATGTAATTTGCTAAAAAAAATACACCTATCTTAATTGACTTTTGAAAAGCTATTATTTCTACCAATGATTCCATAAATATTTTCATCGTGATTTCAAGTTCCAGCCGTGCTGGAACCTTGGCTTATTTTCCTAATTGTTTAAAGTCTTCCGTTTTTATTTTAATTGATTTTTCCTATTTGAGTCATACACATATAGCGGGACGGCTACAGTGCAAAAGTTTTGCGAAAGCAAATTTACAGATCTAACATTGTTTTGTTGATGTTTAGACGAGTTGTATTTACATAATGTACACAGCCATGTATCACCATCACTGCTGGTGATCCGATGGATAAATCTGTTGTAGAGTTGTCACTGGCTCAGGCGTACTTATATATATATATATATAGAGAGAGAGAGAGAGAGAGGGAGAGGGAGAGAGAGAGAGAGAGAGAGAGAGAGAAAGAGAGAGAGAGAGAGAGAGAGAGAGAGAGAGAGAGAGAGAGAGAGAGAGAGAGAGAGAGAGAGAGAGAGAGAGAGAGCCCAGGTGGTCGTGTGGTCTAGCGGGACGGCTACAGTGCAGGCGATTTGGTGTCACGATATCACAGTAGCATGGGTTCGAATCCCGGCGAGGGAAGAACCAGAAATTTGCGAAAGCAAATTTACAGATCTAACATTGTTGGGTTGATGTTTAGACGAGTTGTATATATATATATATATATATATCATGTACTGTAGTACGCCGCTAGATTAAAACTGACGAGGAAAGGTAACACACGGCCAGCGAAAGCTCTTTTTATGAGAGCCCAGGTGGTCGTGTGGTCTAGCGGGACGGCTGCAGTGCAGGCGATTTGGTGTCACGATATCACAGTAGCATGGGTTCGAATCCCGGCGAGGGAAGAACCAAAAATTTACAGATCTAACATTGTTGGGTTGATGTTTAGACGAGTTGTGTATATATATATAATTAAACGGATCTACGTAAACACGTTTGATGTATCTCCCCTTATCGTTATTGTAACGTAATAAACGTTACCAACGGCAGTGTCGTCAAGGACATTGTTAAAACGTCGCCTGAAGATTGCCAGAAGGCATGAAAGCGCTAGTGACAATATTTTAACGAACTGTTATTATTTGATGTGAAATGTAGTTTGCAAATTTAAAAATATTAAAAAAAATGTATAAGTACCAAGCCACGTCCAACTATTTTACTTTAGTCAAAATTTGTTATTATATTTTAACGGCCGTTTGTTTTAAACATCGCAGACTCTAATGTAACTACACTACAGTTGTCAAATCTGAAATATTAAGAAATTTAGACCGTTCAGTGCTGTTTATTTTGAATTCTTATTGACGCAATCTTTCTTGTAACATCATAATATCGACATCGTTAAAGCTTTAAAATTGTGCTAGTTCACATCGCACATTATTATTTTTATTTAAAGCATATATGTGAACTCTCTGATGTAATTAGTCATATAACCTATGTCATATTCAACAAATTTTTAGAATGGTGCAAGCGTCTTAACTGATGTTCGGTTTGCCTTTTTTATTGTATAAATTTCAAGATTTAGTAAAAGTTTAATCTAAGAAGACTTAAAGATGATTCATTTAACATCAGAATCTGACTGACGAAGGATATCTGTTATCCGAAATATTTATAAATAATTACATTGATAGTTCCTTTTTATATCATTGGTGTTGTTATGTACACTTTTTAGGCGTTTATATAATTTATTTTATTTTGTACATGTATCGTTACTTGTAACGATCCAGCTCCCACGTGGGAAAAATCGTTGACTATTATTCAGACGTTTGATATATATATGTTACAGTAAATAGGTGAAATTAGGAATTACATGTAATCACTAAAATTTAGGAATTACATGTAATTCCCGATGCACTTAGTAAATACAAGTAATTCCTAAAACTGCCCAGTTATTACCAGTAATTACTAATTTTTAAATGATTTTTTACACCTATTTACTAACTATGTTTAAAACAATGTTGTAATATGGTCAGCTGATCAAAAATTATGGTAATACCTACTAGAGGATCAGTGAATACACTTCGAAAGTGATCAACCTTAAATGTTCTTATTTGTTATTGGTAATTAAAGTTATAGCAAATTAAATATGATTTTTGTGTTGTTAAGTCATTAATTACAATGAAATTAGGATTCACTTTTAGTAGGCAATCTCACTGGTTTTATTTTGTTAAATATGCTGAGAAACATGGTTGATGAGTTGTGCACTTGCAAGTTAATAATTGGACCTCTTTGAATGTAAATTAATGTTAACTTGGAAAAAACTAAGATCAGCTATAAGTAATATACGATAAAAGTATTATTTTACAGACTTTACTTCAAGATAAACAAGCTTCTGTCCAAGTTTGGTGGAAACCCAGTCATAGTGAAAAGTTAATGTTAAATGGCATGAAAACTACAAACAAGTTCATTATAACATGTACAATAAAATGCGGAAAAAAGGATTTCATTTTTACATGATTTATTTACCTCTTAATATTTGTCTTATGATTATAAACAAGCTTCTTTTCAAGTTTGGTAGAAATCCAGGATAATTTAAGAAAGTTATCCAAATTTAGCCGCTGATGACGGAACATAGGTTGGTTCGCTATGTCTCGCGTTTTTGCGATGAAAGTCACATGCATGCTCGACAAAAATTAAAATAATGTCAACAAAAGGGGTGACATTTTAAGGTAACTTATCAATCCACAAAAAGATTAGATTCATCACAAATGTCCGACAGAAGAAGTCATTGTTGTCGCTTTGACACATTCCTCATTTATTTTCTCAATTTTATAGTTTATAGATAAAGGAAGATGTGGTATGAATGCAAAAGAGAAAACTCTCAATTCAAGTACCATATTATTTTTTTTAAAGTAAACCATTGTATGTCAAGGTATGGCCTTCAATACTTAGCCTTGACTCTCATCGTACAGCAAGCTATAAAAGCCTCCCAAAAATACTAGTGTAAAACAATTCAAATGGAAAAAAAGAACAGTCCCCCTATATAAAAACTAGAAACTAGGAAAACTGATGAACTATTTAGAAAAAGGAATTTAACTTTTGTCATTGGGCAACTTGAAAAGCAAAATTAATATAAACAATAGGCTCTCAAGATCCTGAATCGCTCACCTGATTTTTTTTTAACTCAATTTATTCATCAATCATGATTTATATTTTTGAGTTATAATGTATATCAGTGTTTGCTTCAAATTGCTTTTTTTTGTCATATATGCCACCGTGAAATTAATATATAAACAAAATTTGAACTTGATCTGCAATTTGTCAACTTAATACCAATTCTGAAATCAATATTTACAAGAATAAGGGGTAAGTGTAGAGTTAATTTTCAAAGTTCAAGGACCACACCTCTGCACAAAATCATTAGCCTGAAACAAAATCCGAACTTCATCAATAACTTGTCTGGATAAAACTTTTTACCAATTTTCAAATCAATATCACTCCAAACTTCCAACAAATGTCTGTCTAAATTTTGGATTGATATCAATGTCTTGCATGCTGATTTTTAGGGAGTTTCAAAACGTATTAAACCACCATTTTCCAGTTTCAATTCACAAACTCTAAAGAGTAAACACTTTTGATGTGCTTTATATTCCTTAATCCTTAAGTATAAGCCCTACAAATCCCTATCCCTTTACTTTCTTGTTTGGTATTTTGAATTATGTCTTTAATTAAAAAAAAAAAATCAAGTCAGTAAATAGCTGTAAAAATGACAAAAATAATCAGTAAATACCAGTAATCACTGAATCAACTAGTAAATACATGTAATTACTAAATTGGCTAGTGATTACAGGTATTTACTGAAATGTTTAGTAATTACGTGTAATTCCTAATTTCACCTATTTACTGTAACATATATATATATATACAACTAAATAATACAAACAAGTCTAAACAAGTGAAAAACCATACAATATATATGCCCACTGGATCTCAGAGTGATAGAGATACATGGTTAATACAAATATTTATATAAGTCTGAAAATTACACCAAACAGTGTTAGAGTGAGATTTTCTACTGACAATTTTTAATTCGTCCATCAGCGGGATTCGAACTCACACCGTTGATACACTACAGCACCAATCGCTTAGCCTCATGTGCAGAACCCATTACGAGTCTAAATTTAAAACTACGTTCAAACCTACGATTGCGTTGGATACAAACCGCAATTTTTATACGTGTGCATGTAAATCAAATTTCGTTGTAGAAGAGTCTAAATACAGCACAAACAACATTTTCCAAAAGACGAAAAAAGTGAAGAAGTATATTTAAACAAAACGCATTTGACTAACAGGTCGTTTATATAAATGTCTAAGAATATAACTTAAACACGCTAATTAATACCTTAAAAAGTTCTATTAGATTTTAAATAGAAATACGCAATATTTCGCTAAACAAATTAGCCTCATCAGGCGTGTGCATCTCTCAAGGTGAAATCGGATGCATCACAAAAAAATATTTTTGTAGCTTAATCTATACAAGATTTGAGGAAAAGTGTAACATATTTATTGATGTTGCATAAAATATGTTTGTAGCTACAACTACATGAAGTTGTAATAAATAAAAGTTTAACACATTTATAGATGTTCGATTAGTTGTATGAATTTCTATAAATTAATTTGTACGATTTCAAGATAATTATTGCTTTGATTTGCTGTTAAATCTTTTTTCGTGTCTCTCATTGAGTCCATAAGGTTCAAGAGTTCGTAACTGGTGCATCCAAAATCTCTCTCTCTCTTTTGTCTTCCTTGTGTATCCCAATTTTGATTTTTCTCAATGATTTGAAATGTGACGTTTTCAAAATCATGTCCTGCTCTTAAAAGGTGTCTTGTAATTGGTTAGTTTCTTTCTTTTGTATGAAATGACCGATGGTTATTTAGTCGGATGTTAAATGGTGTTTCTGTTTCACCAACATAGTGTACTTTGCAAGTTCCACACGTTAGAACATAAATGCAATTTTGCGTTTTGCAATTTGATGTTATAAATATGTTGTGTTTTTTTCTTTGTGACTGTGCTGACGAATTGGATTTCGATGTTGGCGACTTTGCAGCACTTACAATTGCCCCTTCCGCATGGTTTATAACCTCCGATTGTTGATATCTCCTGTTTAGATACTTTGGATGTTACTAGAATATCTTTGAGGTTTTTGGGTCTGCGGTAAGCCATAACGGGAGGTGATGGAAAATCTCTTTTAAAGAAAGATCATTTCAATAAGACGCCAGTGTTTGTGGATAATTGATGAAAGATTTGTCAGGTCAGGATGAAAGCTAACAACAAACGGGATTTTATTTGTCTGGGCCGTCTTTTCTTTGTATTCAACTAGGTTTGTTTGGTCTTTTTCTTTTGCTTTACCGAAAGCTTCTGAAATATTTTCGTTCTTATAACCTCTTGATTTAAGTTGCTGTCTGAGTTGCCCCAAACGATGGTTTAATTTTAATTCCGATGAAAAAATCCGTTTTAATCTGATGGTTTTGCTGTACGGAATGCTCCGGGAGCAGTGTTTCGGGTGACAACTCTTCGGAGAGAGAAATTGGTGTTTTTCAGGGGGTTTTTTTTATGTGAAGGTCGGTTGTCATGACTCCGTTTTCTAAAGTTATGGTGGTGTCGAGAAACGCAATTTTCTCATTTGAAACTTCAGATGTGAACTTTATCGATTGATGAAAGTTGTTACAGAAATCGAGAAATTCTTGCAGACGTTCTGCAGTTTCTTTCCATTTGATGTCGATGTCATCAATATAACGGAGCCAAGACAAGGGTTTGTATGGTACATTAGAAAGGATGCGTTCTTCGAGACTCCCCATGAAAATGTTGGCAAAAGAAGGTGCCAATTTGGTTCCCATACTGGTACCGTCAACCTGCAAGTAGTGCTGGTCGTTGAATACAAAATTGTTGTTTTCAAGCACTAGTCTCAGCAACTGAACCAGACAGTCTGTTGGGGGATGTTTATCCTTACGATTGTTCCATACTTTTTCACAAGCGACTATTTCTTCATTTTTGGGAATACTTGTGTATAAAGAAGACACATCCTTCGATACCAAAAATTGTGTTGTTTGGTAAGGGATTTAATGAATCCATTTTCTTCAAATAATCTGTTGTATCTGAATGTATGATGGAATTGTTCTAACATGTGGTCTAAGATGGTAATCAACGAATTCATATATCTTTTCGGTTGGATGGCCATTTGCAGATACTATCGATAGTACACGAATTTCTCGATTTCTGTGACAACTTTCATCAATCGATAAAGTTCACATCTGAAGTTTCAAATAAGAAAATTGCGTTTCTCGACACCACCATAACTTTAGAAAACGGAGTCATGACAACCGACCTTCACACCAAAAAAACTGATAAACACCAATTTCTCTCTCCGAAGAGTTGTCACCCGAAACACTGCTCCCGGAGCATTCCGTACAGCCAAGCCATCAGGTTAAAACGGATTTGTTCATCGGAATTAAAATTAAACCATCGTTTGGGGCAACTCAGACAGCAACTTAAATCAAGAGGTTATAAGAACGAAGATATTTCAGAAGCTTTCGGTAAAGCAAAAGAAAAAGACCGAACAAACCTAGTTGAATACAAAGAAAAGACGGCCCAGAAAAATAAAATCCCGTTTGTTGTTAGCTTTCATCCTGACCTGACAAATCTTTCATCAATTGTCCACAAACAATGGAGTCTTATTGAAAATGATCTTTCCTTTAAAGAGATTTTCCATCACCTCCCTGTATGGCTTACCGCAGACCCAAAAACATCAAAGATATTCTAGTAACATTCAAAGTATCTAAACAGGAGATATCAACAATCGGAGGTTATAAACCATGCGGAAGGGGCAATTGTAAGTGCTGCAAAGTCGCCAGCATCGAAATCCAATTCGTCAGCACAGTCACAAAGAAAAAATACAACATATTTATAACATCAAATTGCAAAACGCAAAATTGCATTTATGTTCTAACGTGTGGAACTTGCAAAGTACAAGATGTTGGTGAAACAGAAACACCATTTAACATCCGACTAAATAACCATCGGTCATTTCATACAAAAGAAAAAACTGTCCAATTACAAGACACCTTTCAAGAGCAGGATATGATTTTGAAAACGTCACATTTCAAATCATTGAGAAAAATCAAAATTGGGTTACACAAGGAAGACAAAAGAGAGAGATTTTGGATGCACCAGTTACGAACTCTTGAACCTGATGGACTCAATGAGAGAGACGAAAAAAGATTTAAAAACAAATCAAAGCAATAATTAAAATTGAGAATGGAAATGGGGAATGTGCCAAAGAGACAACAACCCGACCATAGAAAAAAACAACAGCAGAAGGTCACCAACAGGTCTTCAATGTAGCGAGAAATTCCCGCACCCGGAGGCGTCCTGCAACTGGCCCCTAAACAAATATATACTAGTTCAGTGATAATAAGCGCCATACTAATTTCCAAATTGTACACAAGAAACTAAAATTAAAATAATACAAGACTAACAAAGGCCAGGTTGAAATCATACGAATTTATTTATAGAAGTTCTTACAATTTTAAATCGAACATCTATAAATGTGTTAAACTTTTATTTATTTTAACTTCATGTAGTTGTAACTAAAAACATATTTTATGCAACATCAATAAATATGTTACACTTTTCCTCATATCTTGTATAGATTAATCTACAAAAATAATTGTTTGTCATGCATCCGATTTCACCTTGAGAGATGCACACGCCTGATGAAACTAATTTGTTTAGCGAAATATTGCGTATTTCTATTTAAAATCTAATAGAACTTTTAATGTTTTAATTAGCGTGTTTAAGTTATATTCTTAGACATTTATATAATTTTAATTCAGCAACTGTATCAGTTTATTTTCACAAACTGATCCACGCTTAAATATATTGAATGCTGATTGTTGCTATTTTAAGACATTATATATATATATATATGTGTGTGTGTGTGTGGTCTAGCGGAACGGTTACAGTGCAGGCGATTTTGTGTCACGATATCTCAGTAGCATGGGTTCGAATCCCGTCGAGGGAAGAACAAAAAATTTGCGAAAGCAAATTTACAGGTCTAACATTGTTGGGTTGATGTTTAGACGAGTTGTATATACATAATGTACACAGCCATGTATCACCATCATTGCTGGTGATCCGATGGATAAATCTGTTGTAGAGTTGTCACTGACTCAGAAGTACTTATTAATATAATTATTTTCTGTGACTGTATCTTGCATTGATTTGTAGGATCCTTTGCTATAGATAATTGAGCTGATCTGTAACAATAACATCTCCATGCCTCATATATCATGTACTGTAGTACGCCGCTAGATTAAAACTGACGAGGAAAGGTAACACAGGCATATAACAGTGACATATAAGTACGTCTGAGTCAGTGACAACTCTACAACAGATTTATCCATCGGATCACTACATTATGATTTGGGGAATAAACTGATATAGTTAACAAGGAAGGACAACATAATAGATATCCCTTCGTAAATTTTACGGACGCCATCAGGAGTTGGTTGACCGTTATGGAATAACCGTTTCACAGATGGTATCGTAAATGTTCCTTATATCGTAACTACAATCCCCTCCCCTTTTCTAAAATATGACCTACCGAATTAAACTATTTGACGGGTTTGTAATGAACATGAAAACACAAAGGGTGCCACATGTGGAGCCCGTTCTGCTTCCGGAACACCTGTGATAACCCGCAAGTTTTTATCTTGTTCGTGATGCTTGCTTTGTCTTTAATTTTCTATGTTGTGTACTTCATTTGTCTGTTTGTCTTTTTCTTTTTAGCCAAGACATTGTTAGCTTATTTTCGATCTATGAGTTTGACAGGCATTATGTGTTTTGTACTTTTGTGTTTTGTTGTTATGGATTTTGATATTTGTAACATTTGTTTTGAATATGCGTCCAAAACGTTTGAAATTTAGATTTTTCTGAGTTTAATGAAGGTTATTAAAGAAAACGTTATCAAATTGCCTTTTAAGATTTGTTTCTGATTATATTCCAGCAAATGAAACGATAGAGAGAATATGTATCCAGGGGACAGATAAAATATTTCCACCTAATTGGACGTTTGATGACGGAACTCTGATGACCTTTTTCAACTGGAACGAGGCGAGCGATGAACCAGATGGAGGGAAAGGGAATATTGAAATGTTCACTGGATACAAATGGCATGATATATCAGATGTTACTTCGCGTCCTTGCCTCCCTATTTGTGAAATAATCTAGACCAAAATAAACTAAAGATACTACTAAAACATTCACCTAGATCCAACATTACCAAAACATAAGCCATTGAAAGTTTAAAGAAAACCTTCTATTGAATTTTACCCCGTGTTTTGGTTGTGTTTTATTGACTGCGTTTTGTATTTGAATGTTAGTTTGAATGTTCCTTTAAATGCATCATCCGCTTCTCTTTCACCCTTACCTTGATAATATGTATGCTTTGGATAATTATGAATTTCTCTAATTTCTAGTATGCATAAAGAAGAATTTAACACCAAAAATGTATTTGAAGTAGATTTGATATCGAAAAAGCAATGCATGTCTAGATTTGGAATTCCAGTTTCATATAGGAAAAGCAAAAACAAAACAGTAACGACAAAAGAAACACAATGATCATGTATCATTGCCGTCTTAAATACCAATTAGCATCATCTATATTATTGCAAAATATTTGCTTTAAACCTTTATTCCATGAAACAAGTATTTGGTTTTATAGTTTTGTTCTATCTGTAGAATTGTTTATAAAAATACCATATCTCGTCCTTTTGTGGTAATTATATTAATAAAGCCCGTGAACCTAGACATGATCTACATAATCAGATTGATCCTTTGAATACATATATCCGTATAGGTTATTAATTTAAAGCCATGGTATAATCTTCGTTTTTTATCCTGTCTATATACTATTATGACGTTTTTACACTAATAATGTAACATTACTGATTGATACTTTTGTCTAGGAGAAGATGATTAATTTTAAATTGTTTTTGATTTTGGACTAGCTTTCAGTTAGTGCAAGTACTTGTTGATAG
Source organism: Mytilus edulis (assembly GCF_963676685.1). Taxonomy (NCBI): domain Eukaryota; kingdom Metazoa; phylum Mollusca; class Bivalvia; order Mytilida; family Mytilidae; genus Mytilus; species Mytilus edulis. Next base: position 124,185,821 of record NC_092344.1, read on the forward strand.
TTACTTTTTGTCTTTATCTTATTTGTTTTTGTTTTCGTTTAGTGCTTCTTGTCAAGTCATTTCCCTCTGATCTTTACAGTTTTTTCTATTCCTGGGCTGTTACACTACTATGCCTGGTTATGCGAAGGATTGAAACGGTAAGTTTAGAATCCAACTGGAAGCGTGTTTTTTCAACACATCAATACTCTTTTTTCGAGGGTTTCTTTAAGAGTAAAAAATTAAAATCTCAAAAATACAGAAAACCGACGAAAATCAGAACGAAAATTAAATTATCAAATGACAAAATCAAAAGCTTAAACACTTTGGAAGGTTTTCGTGTGATATATTACTTTAGTTTAGTATAAATGATTTTCTCCATCAGTTGTTATTGACTTTGAACTTTTTTCATCTGAGCGTCACTGGTTAGGCTGTCAGTAACTGTCGTCCACTTTAGATGTAAGATGTATTTCTATTTGTATCCATCTGATGATTTTAGCATTTTTTAATTGATTTTTTATATTTTTACAGTTGTTTATTCTGTCACACCACTGCCCTAATAAAGGGGGAGGGGGTTGAGCGCGCACAAACATGTATAACCCCGATACATTATGTATGTTACTCGTTCAATTCAGGATCCTGTAGTTCAGTAGTTGTCGCTGGATAGTGTCTGTCATATTTGTTTTTCGTAAATTGCTTTGTTATAAATTAGGCTGTTAGTTTTTCTCAATTGAATCCTATTGTTCATGTCTGACACACGATATGGGGTTTTCTCATTGTTGAAAACCGTACGGTTGCCTGTAATTGCTTACATCCACCTAATTTTAACTTTTGTGGATAGTTGTCTCATTTGAAATATTATTACATCTCCTTATTTATGTATTGTAAGAGAATTGAGTGTTTTGTTTATAATAAATTTTTAAAGCCTATTTCAATCCTGTCTAATGTTGTACACGTAATAATGATAATGAGTTTCTGAGCAACCATATTTTAACCAGTGCCTTTGCTGATTTACCTGCTGCGCTACAATTCGCTTGACTTGTTGCAGCTACTCTACCGGTAATTTATAGTTTGCAACTCAATACCAGGTCCATCATTGTGCTGATAAATAAACTTTACCTTTGAGACACAACCCTCCGTCCCGTAACAATATCGACAGATTTTATACGAGTCAAACAACAGTTACCTGACTTGTTTGAAATTTTTTCATGTCGGAACATTTTATAGCCGACTATAGGGAAAACGGTATTATTTATTCTGCCATAGGCGACAATGTTAACATTTTCTAAATTTACCACTTTTTAAGATAAAAACCTGAATAAAACAGTTATATGTTGTGTTAGTACTTTATCATTGTGTTTTAAAAATTAAAGCCAATAGTATCATGACCAACTTCCAACGGAGCTTGTTTATGTTATCCATGCCCACCGTCATTTTGCACCAAATTTATGAAATTTTGCAAGTCTTTTCGAATAATTCTCTAGAAAATTTATATTGTAAATATACACACTGAAGTTATTCATAGATAAATAAAAAATATATTGTACCCTTACATCCAATCACAGCGCTCTTAAGTTGACTTCCTACGCCCTGTCTTGGGTACACAAAAGGCCAACCTAATGCTGGGAAAATTAAATACTACCGTTTTCCCTATACTGTGACATAAAGATATAAAGAATTCTTATGACATTATTAATGCAATACTGGGCTATTGTGAAAACCTTGGCTATAATAAATACTTGTATGTCTCCAGTACTTAAAGAAACATACATCATTTTATGTCCCCACCCCTACATGCTGGTTTACCTCATTCTCTACTTCTTTCAGAAAAGCCTTAATAAACAACCTGTATCCAATCATATCTTATCTTATTTAAAAAGAATGATAAATAGTTTCATTTAAACAGATAAAATGGACAGTTCCATTCAATTTGTATTCATTTTATCAAAGATTTAGAACAAATGCCCAAATTCAAGATTTTTCATACTAATCTCCATTCCATGCTTTAGTATATGCCATATTGTGGTTAAAAATTTCAGAGTTTGTTATAAAATCTATTATTCTGTCTTGAGATGATGAAAACAAAGATATTAGACACTTTAAACATTAAATATGCAAAATACTCAGCTGTAAAGTTGCCTTTGTTGCCTGTATTAATCAATTAAAAAGATGAATTATGTCCCTTGGGAGTATTAATTTCCAACAAAAGTCCTTTCAAACAGTAGGAAATGAAACATTATTTATGTCTGATATAATAAAAGAAAGAAACTACAAAATGAAGCACTTTTGAAATATTTGCTGCTTGAATTATCAAGAATGTGAACAATTCTTTAGACAGGAAAGTATAAATTCTATGGAAATTTAGCCTCAAGTGGGCCTCTTTTTTTCTTAGATGAACAATTCTAACACTGAAAATGCTTCCAATGTGACCAAATATTGCCTAATTCTATAAACAGTACAAACAAAACCAGACAGTTTCCCATTTTAATAGATTATGTTTACAGAAATACCCAAATGATACAATTAGGGAATTACGCAGCAAAAAAGGCAAACATTTCAGTAAAAAATATTTGTCGCGACTTGAATTCTGATGTTTCCAATTGAAAAAATCATTGCGAAAGGTGAAATCAAATACAAAAGAACTATAATATGGTGCATTTTACACAATATAGTTAATATTGACATTCTAGAATAAAGTTTTATATCATTACCAATCAATTTGACCTAATATGATGACTCAGCACTTTGCTCAACACAGTATTGTTTTCAGTGAAAAATTTCTATTCTTTGTGATAAAAATCAAATGTACTAATCAAAAGCTTCAAAATAGTATAACAGAATTGAAGTCTGAGTGACTTTGATTTCCCTTGCTATCTTCAGTATAGGGAAAACGGTACTATTTATTCTGCCATAGGCGACAATGTTAACATTTTCTAAATTTACCACTTTTTAAGATAAAAACCTGAATAAAACAGTTATATGTTGTGTTAGTACTTTATCATTGTGTTTTAAAAATTAAAGCCAAATAGTATCATGACCAACTTCCAACGGAGCTTGTTTATGTTATCCATGCCCACCGTCATTTTGCACCAAATTTATGAAATTTTGCAAGTCTTTTCGAATAATTCTCTAGAAAATATTTCAATAAGTTTCAAAATTTATATTGTAAATATACACACTGCAGTTATTCATAGATAAATAAAAAATATATTGTACCCTTACATCCAATCACAGCGCTCTTAAGTTGACTTCCTACGCCCTGTCTTGGGTACACAAAAGGCCAACCTAATGCTGGGAAAATTAAATACTACCGTTTTCCCTATACCGTATGTTATTTTCTCATTTTTGAAAGCCGTAGTGTTGCGTATGATTTTAACATCCATGTCATTTGTACACAGCTACTTTTGCATAGGTACTATTTCTGTACTAAAAATCTGTAGTACTGGAAATCTACTTTTTAATATTCAGTACTATTTTGTTACTTTAACATTATTGTAATATTTAGGTACCTGTATTTTACAGTACTTGATTTGTACTTGAAATTTAGGTACTACAGATTTTGGGTTACTACAGTTACATTTTCAGCATTTTGAAAGTTTTTCTATTTCAAATCTCTTAAAATTATGATTTTCAAACATGGAATATTGTATAATTTCTGTACCAAAATATTTAGTACAAATCAAGTACTGTAAAATACAAGTACCTAAATATTACAATAATTTTAAAGTAAAGAGATAGTACTAAATATTAAAAGTAAATTTCCAGTACTACATATTTTAGTACAGAAATAGTACCCATGGAAAATTAGCTGTGTACTTTGGTGGATAAATCTCCCATTTGCAGTCATACATGTTTCATTGTTTTCCTAATGATAATATTATTTTCACATATCAATAATTGGTGCCATGAGTAGTAACGTATGCGAACTAAGAAGTACTGATTATGGATAGCACTAGATGGTGGGGGGTTTTTTTGGGGTTTTTTTTCAGTTTAGTTGAACAAAATCAAAAAATCAAGAATTGAGTATAAACATCAAGCATTTACTTAAAATTATTTCATTTTCGATATAAAATATCTTCAACATATTTTAAGGAGACTGGTCATTTACGGTTATAAATTATTGACTACTAGTATTTTGATAACGTGTTATGGTAATGTTTAGTTAAACAATAGACAACTTTCGAGTTCGATACATTTCCGTCAAAAACTCTGGTTTTAGTGAACGTCATTTGTGCGTTTAGGGGCGTCGTCACTTCCATGCCAATGTTGAGCGAGTGGTTGGAAAACTATAATTCTATACTGTACGAATTATACGACAAATTGAATTCTCAAAATTGACAATCAGCATTGATGTCATTAGGGAATTGTCATTAAGTACCTACAGAACAACCATTATTTCTAGTTTATCCTGCACAATGACGATCACCAAGACGCTTGATGAACGTAAATAGTGCAGGGATACAGGCGACCCCCTCTATCTGGTAAATGACGTCATAAAGGCGCGTATAATTTACGAGTTTTTTCCGGTGACGGATGAACTCGAAAGTGGTCTATTGAGTCGGCATTGGTGAGGCAAATATTATTTACATTGATTATGCCAAATAAAAATGCATGTGTGGTTCCAGTTGCGTTCTTAAACAAGTAGGGTCGGTAGGGCGGTAATTTTATTTATATATTTTTTCAATTTTTATTTTTGGATTGACAAAATCTTGAATAAAGGCAACAGTAGTATACCTCTGTTCGAAATTCAAAAATCGATTGAGAAAATCAAATCCGGGTTACAAACTTAAACTGAGGGAAACACATCAAATGTAAGAGGAGAACAACGACACAAAACAATATTAATATTTCATCCACACAAGACTAACCAATGACGATCAGATGAAAAAAGTTCGAAAGCCAAAACAAATACAAAGTTGAAGAGCATTGAGAACCAAAAGTTCCAAAAAGTTGTGCCCAATACAGCTAGGGTTTGCTGCCTGGGATAAGAACATCCTTATTATTTAGAATAATCCATAATTTTGCAAACAGTAAATTTTTATAAAATGACTATATAATAGATATACATGATAATACCAAAGTGGTGACTAACTACAGAATAAATACGGATATACATGACAACCTAAACCAGCACATAAAAATGCACAGCCGAGTCAACCAAAACGATAAACGCACAAAGTGACTCGACATGAGTACGGTACAGTATTCGACAATCTATTGATTAGACATATTTTATTTTGTAGTATAAATATCTTGTCAACTGTACTCGATCGTTCTACCAAATCAATATACTTCATTTATGTCAGGATATATCAACTCAGTCAACTGTGCTATTATTATATCAATTCTATTCTTTTTTCAAACCCTGCACGATCGTATCGATCGTATTCAATCGATACGATTGTGCAACAGTTGATCAATATAATCAACTCAGTCAACTCTATTTTCATATTTTAAACGTTGCACGATCGTATTCAATTGTTACGATTGTGCCACAGTTGATCAATATCAATATAATCAACTCAGTCAACTCTATTTTCATAAATTCTAAACGTTGCACGATCGTATTCAATGGTTACGATTGTGCCACAGTTGATCAATATAATCAACTCGGTCATTTCCTCATTAATATTATAAATTAATCACGAAAGTATAGATCGTATTCAATCAATACGATTATGCCACGGTTGATAAATATTGTCAACTCAGTCAACTCTGTATATTAATAGATATTCAAACGATGCGTTTAAGCCACAGTTTATAAATATGTTCAACTCAATCAACTCTATATACATGTAATGAACCTTGCACGATGGTACTAATTCTATGAATACATTTGTTCCAAGATTGATCAATACAATCAATATACTAGTAGCTACTGTATGTTCGTTTTATACATGAAGCTCGATAGTATCGATGGTAATAAAGGAGCACTAGTGTACCACTAGTACTGTGAGTAATATAGTAACAAAGTAATCTCAATCAACTGTATCTTCTTGTTGGCAAGTATGGAGGACGAACGTTTCGATAGTATTCAATCGACACAATTGTGCCATGGTTTATCCAAATTGACAACCCAGCTGTATGTATATATTATTCTGGTTCAACACCAGTTTATGTGTACATATTTTGATAATAAAAAAGCAGTTGTTTACATTCTGGCTTCTTGTTTGAGAGGTGTCTAATTGGCAATCATATCACATCTGCTTAATTGTATAATAGAATAAATAACAAATATGCAAAATAAAATCACAACATCATATATTATATATTATATTTTATTGCTAATCAAAGCGCCCACAAAGAGCAACAATCAACATTAATTACATGCAAATGATTACAAGTGATTCAATATGATTAAGACACAATGTTATAAAAAAAATATATATATATTTATTAAGACAAGTAGAAGAATACAACAAGCACAGTGTTTTATAATATAACTAGGTTAAAAAAGGGGGGTCACTTGGCATTACTATATCTATATATCATTTAAGGATATGTATATTGACAGTTTATTGTTATCCAAGAATTATCTCAATATTTATATTCTATTTTTTTGTTTACATACATGGATCTATAATTGGCAAGTACTCAATTGTATACAATTGTGCCACGGTTGATCCATATGATAAACTATCTGCTGTTTCTTCATATTAAAAATATTGTATAAGATTTATCAACTCTGTAAAAGAGGGACGAAAGATACCAAAGGGACAGTCAAACTCATAAATCTAAAACAAACTGACAACGCCATGGCTAAAAACGAAAAAGACAAACAAACAACAGCACACACAACACAACATAGAAAACTAAAGAATACACAACACGAACCCCACCAAAAAACTAGGGGTGATCTCAGGTGCTCCGGGAGGGTAAGCAGATCCTGCTCCACATGCGGCACCCGTCGTGTTGCTTATGTGATAACAAATCCGGTAAAAAGTCTAATTCGGTAGGTCACATTCAGGAAAGGGAAGGGGATTGTAGTTACGACGTAAGGAACATATCCGATATCATTTGTGATACGGTTATTCCATAACGGTCAACCAACTCGTGGTGGCGTCCGTAAAATTTACGAAGGGATGATTTCAACTTCACCATTTGGAACTCTTGGTTTAATAGCTTCCTTGTGAGCAGCAACCCTCTATCAAGAAAATCATGATAGGAAATGCAAGCACGGGAATATCGTATCAATTGGGAGATATATACCCCGTTTGCAGGTGCTGCTGGAATGTTGCTACTTAGAAATGGAAAGTTCACAATTGGAAAGCTGAAATCATCTCTTTTGTCGTAAAGTTTTGTTTTCAATCGACCCTCATTGTCAATTTCTAGATGTAAGTCAAGATATGAGGCCGACGTAACTATATCTGTAGTATCCTTTATGTAAACTGTTCATAGCGCTATATGATACATTGATACAGACTACGGTGCTGTATGGCACATTAACACGGTCAGTGGTGCTAGATGTGACATGGACAAAGCACACATTGCTGGATGGCACATTGACACAGCTTACGGCACTAGATTGCACATTCAATACAGTCCAACCCTAACACTAGTTTTAATTCACTATACTATTTACTCAAGCACACAACAATGAACATACGGTGCTTGGAGGTATATTGACACAATCAACGGATCACGCAGTCTAATCATTTTTATTACATGTTTACAGCCTTCACTATTTCCCTAACCTAATTCTGTCACAAGAACAAAGCATACTGTGCTAGGTCTCTTTCCTTTAATACTCATTTGATAATAATTTTTGAAATAATTTTCATGTTGGTTTACTCATTTCAGTTTCTTCATTTTAATGTACTACATATACTATTGTCATAAACTGGCTACTACAATACACATTTTTGTCACATACATACTTTTCTCTCCTGAAACTGGTGCTATGAACCTTCTTCAAACTTGAATTAATGTTAAAAATGTTTTATCAGTGTTAAAAGTCTTGAAACAGCAAATTCCTATGCTTCAACTTTTGTATATTTTTCAATTGTGTGTACATTGTATGTTCACTATACTAATATCTCCGTACCCATTCTGACATATATCATTTCATAGATTTTATCTCCATCAGTGCCGAAGTGAGAAATACAGTAATATAGGGTGATTGCATGAATATTGGAGAATATTGTCCCGAGTAGAATTTTATATTGCACGAGCTTGCGAGTGCAATTTGTGTTCTACGAGGGACAATATTCCCCAATATACATGCAATAACCCTTTTACAAACGTTTACAAATTTTTGAATTTTTCGAAATGCTAAGGCTTTTCTACCTCAGGCATAGATTACCTTAGCTGTATTTGACAAAACTTTTAGGAATTTTGGTTCTCAATGCTCTTCAACTTCGTACTTTATTTGGCCTTTTTAACTTTTTTGGATTCGAGCGTCACTGATGAGTCTTTTGTAGACGAAACGCGCGTCCGGTGTATATACTAAATTTAGTCCTAGTATCTATGATGAGTTTATTTATTGTATAACAATATAATATTTGAAAGTAAAAATTGGTTTAAACTAAGATTTTGTCGTTGATGACGTCATGAATTTTTGAACATTTATTGCACTAGTGCAGTATTGGAATTTATTGCATGCTAACTTTTGCTTACTTTCTGTGGGAAATATTATATTGTTATGTAACAATACAACTAGTTTTGTTTTATCTTTATTAATAAAATTTATTAAGTAATTACCATTAACAAATTGAGTTGATTGATTCGATATATGACGTTCAATCGTTATCGATTGTATCGATCGTTACGATCGAGTCTTCATCAAAATACATTGAGTTGATTGATTCGACATATGACGTTCAATCGTTATCGTATCGATCGGTACGATCGAGTCTTCGTCAAAACACATTGAGTTGATTGATTCGACATATGACGTTCAATAGTTATCAATCGTATCGATCGGTACGATCGAGTCTTCGTCATAACACATATCCATTGAATTGATTGAATTGACAAACAATGTTCAATCGTTATCGATCGTATCAATTGTTACGATCGAGTATCCTTCATCAATAAATTGTGTTGATTGAATCGACAAACAATGTTCAATCGTTATCGATCGTATCTATCATTAAAGATTTGTTGAATAAATCGATCGTTAATGTGTCTATTCAATTCATTCTTTTTAATTGAATTGAATTAAAACCTCAAGAAAAAATCAACTTTTGTCGAATCAATCGATTGTCGAATACTGTAGGTTGCACTTTGTAAATACAGCTGTTTCTCAAAACACGCCTCTTTTGGGGAGTAATTGAATATTCATAGAAAAATAATTCTGTTTACATACTGGTTCCCAGTTATGCTCTCTGTGTTCAATATCGCAGAGACAGAAATTGGGAATGTTACCAGTAAATAAACACGTGCATATTGTTTACATTGAAATCTGTGGTAACCTTTCATTCGAGGTAGGGGTAGTTAAGAAAATTAGTGTAAGTTTAAACTCTGAGAAGTTCAGGGCATATAAACGTTGAAAATATGCCGCACAGCCCTATATTTTGACCTTTGAAAAAAATTGTGGTGCATATGAACTTTCAATTCTAGGATAAGATTTTTTTCAAAACTTCATAGTAAAAGTGGTACAGTTTTAGCCGTAAAAGGAGTTCCTATGGGAAATTGCATTGTCAATATTTACAGAAATGCAACCTATATAGGGTGAAAAAGGGGAACATTCAGAATTTAACCAAATGTGCTTTTTTCACAGATTTTAAAGAAATTAACTCAAATAAGAAGTTTTATAAATATTTAATGAAGATTGATAGAATCCTGGGCCTTAAATATGATGACTCAGCATAAATTCACAGTTTACAGTATGCATAGTTTACTTAAAGTCCTGGATACAAAATTGAATCATAATATTTGCATATTTGTAAGTTAAATTGTTAAGAAGTCCTTATGTTTACTATTCGAAGTCATTGAAACTCATAGATCCTTCCTGAATATTACTCATGGGGTGTTTGTGTCCTTTCGATAACCCAAAAGTAAGCCGCAACACCTAAATCTGCTTTTTTGTCACCACGGCATAATAAATACAAGCTAGAAAAACAAAAATATCTCAAGAAAACTTACAATAGTGTGTTCTATCCTGAATATGTACTAAATATTCCAAATTGCTTGAAACGGCAGAATGACTTAGGAAATTTGAGGCCCCAGGGGCAAAAAACATAGAAAAATTGCCTACCCCCTGGGTCATAAAACAAATAATTTAACTTGTAAATGCTATGATTTTATGATTTTAAAGTTCTTGATATAGAAAACAATAACTATGCTTGGAAGTAATGCAAAAATCAGATGTTAGCAGTCATCTCTACAACATTTTAAGTGAATTTATATCTCAGACTGGTATCTGCATACATACAACTATTGCAAATATGGCTTTGTTTGAACACTTCTAGTATATATAGTAGCTAAATTGTGTCAGATATATGGTTACAGATGATACTGTTGTGACAAGAATTCTAAATTGACCATTTGAGGCAGAAAATGTGTTCTTTAATTGACAAATAGGCATACAGTAAGATGTGGACTGGAGATAGAGGCTGGATTGGATACTTTATATAATCTTGAATGTTGTAATGATTGACTGCTAAACATTACATTTATGATATTCTGATATGCTTTCAATATGTTATCAAAACAGTTTTTAACAGGTTCTAGGCATTTTTTATCAGAAAATATGCAAAAAGGGTAAGCTGGCAATAATTCAAGTCTTGTTTTCAAATTCTTTAAAAAATTGAAACAGGGGAGGGGGTATCAAATGTATAGTAAAGAAAACTTAGAGTATACACAGTGATTTCTTTAAGACTTTAATTCTGATAAATGAGTATTAATGTGAGAAAAACTGATTTTAGAGAGTTTTCTATTTGAATAAATGTCTGTGTACCTTCTAAAATTTCTCAAAAATAGGACAGAGTTAGGATAGAATTCCAAATTAGGATTTGCAATACTGATACAACATTTATTGATAGTAATGAAAATTACAATACTTATAAACATCAAATTGTGGTAGTAATTAGATAATTTATTGTATTATTTAGATATATCGGTGTTTCTTCTAATTCAAACTGTGAACCAAATATATAGTATAAATTAAGTTGACCCAAACCAAATAAATGAGCTGGATAATTAATTTTCTTAACCATAACACACGAATACAACAGAAAAAAATAAGATTTACAACTACAAATGATAAGTCATTTGACAAAATCCAATGAAAATAACAAATATAACATGAAAACTAAATACTTGACCCAGGAATTTTTGAACTTTGTAATTACTGTGTAAAATGGAATTTGGAGAGATGTAGATATATCTAAGGACTAATTACTATTAAATACATGTATGCAAGTGGCTAATTAAAAGCTGGTTTCTAAAAAAGTCTTTTTATCCAAAATCATTTTTACCGTATATCGACTATCCAGAGAATATTAAACATCGTAAGTAAAATGTTTAAAGGTGGTTAAACGCTATGTACCTTATTCATGCTGGTCAATGATAAAAATATCTTAAAATATAGAACTCAGAATAGAACTTCGACAGATATCTTAGTTATTGAGTTTGCAAATTAATAAACCGTATTTTGCCTATACAAGTTCGCCACATATGATCATTTTTGTATAGATACTTACTGTTACTACGGTTGTAAGTCATACCATGGAAGTAATATTTAACTTCAGTATTACTTCCATGGTCATACAAAACCAGGGAATGAACGCTCAATATCTCACTGAAAGAAAAACAGATCAAAGCAACATCCGAATCATCTAGAAGAAAGACGTTCAAACTGGGGAAAAAAATATTACAGTGTCTTACATGAAGAGGCCTTTTTCAATCATTTGTTTAAGCTCGATTGTTGTAAGATAAAAATAAAAATTCTAATAGTTTGATTTCATGTAATTATTACTTGCGGACCGATTCAGCTGTAATAATTCAACATTCCAATTGAATTGATCAGCATATTTTTCATAATTAGCAATTTAGAATACATGATATGCCAGGTAGGAAAAAATATTCTTTTAAGTCAATATCTGATAACATATGACCAATGCGTCGGTACAACATGGAGTTCTACATGGTCATCATAATTATCTTGGGTTTTTCATGGTGTTCTTCAATAAGACGTTTTGCACAAAACAACCAAATTTTGGAAGGAAAATATGAATTGACTGATTCGCTTCAGACAATAAAGACAAGATCTGCAATAGAATGCCATTCTAAATGTTCATCTCACGACGACTGCTTGTCATTCTTTTATAATTCTATGATACAGCAGTGTATCTTGCATCGTGACTCGTTTATATATTCAACACCGTCAGAACAGGGAGGAGGATGGAAATTTTACTCCATAAAAGAAGGTAGGATTCTGAACTTTCCTCGAAGTTCGGTATTTTTGTTATTTCAGTTTTATAAATTTCCTGTTTACAAAACTTTGATTTTTTCGAAAAACTATTGAAGGATTTTCTTATTCCAGGAGTAGATTGCCTTAGCCGTATTTGGCACAACTTTTTGGAATTATGGGTCCTCAATGCTCATTAACTTTGTACTTATTTGGCTTTTCAACTGTTTTGATATGAGCGTCACTGATGAGTCTTATGTAATCGAAACGCGCGTCTAGCGTAATAAATTATACTCCTGGTACCTTTGATAACTATTTTAATGATGAATGTTAAATCACAACTATTTGCATGCAATTTCCCCCAAACAGATGTCAAAACAATCCCACCATTTTTTTTCAAAGTTTACAACAGAAGAAAAAACGCCTGCGTCAATGAGAATACTTTGCATTTAACAATTAATACCTGTCTTTTCTTCATATATGTTTTTATGCCTTTGTGTCTTTTGTTGACTTTTGTTTTGAAATTTTTGAATAGGATCGTTTCTATTCTGTTGTCTGAAGCTGTTGTCTGAAAACTTATCTGAAATACTGAGTTACTGCGAAAATTCCTAGATACTAAATCGTGAATTTGGTACCTTCGTTACAGATTTATCATGAATACCAATGCAACCGTCGGAAACCGAGGGAATGGCATTAACTCCAAAAGGAAGGAGAAAAACCGTTTGTTTCTGCATAAGAACAGTTAATTAGCTTGCTATGGATGCTCATCCGCCATGCGAATTCACACTCAATAAAAAACATGATACAATCAGGAATCGGATACAATCGGTAAAACTGACGATCAAACGGCTTTACTAGTATGCAACATTTTAGACAACGAAAACATGACGATATTGAGTTCAATGATTATGTAGTGTTATTCCTCATAACTATGTCTGAACAGTGTTTTTGAAGATTAGTCCAAATATTGTAAAAATGCATGAGTGAAATGAACTAACAACTGAGATATGTAAACGTCATACGAAGGAGCAAATTTATTGCTATGCAAAGAAATTTGACAATGGAAACGTTAAATTCCTCAGGCGTGTTTTATAATCTAGTATGAGTCTTCACAAAACTTGTGAAATTTTATTAACAGATGCTCAAATCACTAGCAATATTACTAAAAAGTCTTATTAGTAGAAATTACGATGATCTGAATTGTAAGTCTATGATTAGTTAACAAAGGTTCCAGGATTATAATTTAATACGCCAGACCCGCGGTTTGTCTACATAATAGTTATAATAAAGCCAAACAGGTACAAAGTTAAAAAAAACATTGAGGTAGGGGGAGGGTTGAGATCTCACAAACATGTTTAACCCCGCCGCATTTTTGCGCCTGTCCCAAGTCAGGAGCCTCTGGCCTTTGTTAGTCTTGTATTATTTTAATTTTAGTTTCTTGTGTACAATTTGGAAATGAGTATGGCGTTCATTATCACTGAACTAGTATATATTTGTTTAGGGGCCAGTTGAAGGACGCCTCCGGGTGCGGGAATTTGTCGCTACATTGAAGACCTGTTGGTGACCTTCTGCTGTTGTTTTTTTCTATGGTCGGGTTGTTGTCTCTTTGGCACACTTCCCATTTCCATTCTCAATTTTATTGAGAACCCGAAATTCCAAAAACGTTATGTCAAATACGGCTAAGATAATCTATGCCTGGGATAAGGAAATCAATGACGTCTGAGTGTCATCTTTGCGCATTTGTATACGTAAGTCAAACGAAAGGAAGGCTAAGCAAACGTGTGTGCGGTCATATATCAGATATCAACCTCGATGCAAACGAAATTCTTTACCAGCATTTCAATCAACCTGAGCATTCCAACGTTTCTATAACAGTTTGCATTATCGAAAAAAATATACCACAAGACTAACAATCCTTATCTTGCAACGCCTCTTAGTAGACAAAAAAAAGGACTACTGGATTTGATTTCAAGAGATCACCCCCAGTTTTTTGGTGGGGTTCGTGTTGCTTAATCTTTAGTTTTTTTGTTATGTTGGGTCTTGTGTACTATTACTTGTCTGTTTGTTTATTTCTTTTTTAGCCATTGCGTTGTCAGTTTGTTTAGAATCGTTGAAATAGTTGAGGTATGAAACAGGCTATCTACTTTTTCAAATTCAATGGGATATGATGTAAGCACGTTTTGAAATGAGAATTATTGAGTGACGGTACATCAGAATATATATGACTTTAGAAAGTTTGGAATAAAGCCGCTATAGATAAATGACAAAATGTCTCTCAATGTGTTAAAAAAAACCTCCAGCTCTTTACAATTCTTTAAAAGTTGTGACATAACAAGACCTAACATTAAAATGCAAAATGTTGTTGCAATATTTCAAGATCACGAACAGACAATCATTTACCCAAGACAGTGTTATCTTTTATGCAATTGTCGATGTCTTTTTGAACATTGAATAACAGATACATTACTCTGATATTATTTGACTTTTCTATGCAGTGGTAGATGACCTTCTGCATATAAATCAAAACTGCATGATTTTAACATAAATATTTTACTTTTTACTTGTATAGAAACAATGAATAAACGAATACATTCTGTCCTAAATGTTTTACGTTCTAGGTAGTAGCCGGTGTCCGTCATCCAATGGATTCATTTATAACGGAATACTAGATTTATGCTTCAATTTGAACACTCCGATGACCATAAACTATCCTTTCTTCAAACAGTTCTGTGGTAACATGAATGCTGAACTGGTACGAATAGATACAACAGACAAACAACAATTCATAGAATTGATTACAGGTATAAATTATAGAAAAGAAATGTTCGCCATAATTATACATTTCTTTAATTTGTAAAATGCGATTTTTTAATTAGTATCATGCGATTTCTTAATTAATATCATACAATTTCTAATTAGTCACTAGATGATTTACATCTGTTACATCGATATCGACATTTTCTCTGGAATTTAACTTCTAAATTTTTGAACGTTTTTTCTTTGTTCTACATTTCTTAATGTTGACCTATAGATGCATACTTCTACGCGAAGAGTTTTCTCTTTTGCAATCGTACCGCATCTTCTTATTTATATTTTTATGCGCACAAATTATCAACAGAGACAGAAAACTCAATATTATCCGGAAATGTTATGTTACTGTTATTAATACGAATTATACACTAGGATAGATATTAGTCGGTGTCAATATGAATGAAAAGATCCATATATGAAGAAAAAAATGTTTCATTTTTATCCTTCGATAATTTTATTTCACTTTTTCAGAGAATAGAACCACTGAAAGAATTTGTATCCAAGGCACGGATAATCTTACGGCGCCGATTTGGACGTTTAATGATGGCACGGATAATCTTACGGAGCCGATTTGGACGTTTGATGATGGCACGTTGATGACCTTTTTTAACTGGGATTTGGCCAGATTACAACCGAATGGTAGACAAGGGAATATAGAAATGTATACTGGATACAAATGGCATGACCTTGAGGATGTGTCTTCCTCACCTTGTATCCCAATATGTGAACGACGATGAAATGTTTATTCAAGTGTTATTACAATGACGTTTTAGTTTTGGTAAAAAAATGTAAATTTTTAGTTATTTGTTTGTCTTGTGCGTGTGGTTTTTTTTCTTTTTATGTCAGTGATGCGATCATTTCGCTGAACTGGTATACATTATTGTGTATGCGCTAACTGCAGCTCGACTCTTGATTTTTTCTCGCTCCGTTAAGGACTCAGCAGTGGTCGTGGTCTATTTGCTGCTCCTTGATCAGGTTGTTGCCTCTTTGACACTTGCACTGTTTTTATTCTCAATCCTATTAATTGTACAAACATTACTACACTAAGGATATACAAGCGTTTTCATATTCCATTTTATAAACAAGTATAAATCGTACTAAAATTATTTCCTTACTAATCTGATTCTTTGTTGGTTTAGAAAGGACTTAATCCTGGCCTTTTAGTAGGATTGAACTCTTGTCGGATTTGACTAATTGCAAAATATATCAAATAATAAAATAAATTCAATAGCAATTCTTATTTCCAATTACTGTAAATTCAGAATGTTTTGCGTGTATTAATAGTGCGATGCTTTAAAAATTGGCAAAAAATCGATATTAACTGTTGCGACTTCTGGAAAATCTTCAAATAGCTATATATATCAGATATCAGAATGCGAGATTTAGGGGGAAAGAATTGTATGTATCATAAACTATCAAATTATATTTAATATTCTTGACTGGTTCTTAAGAGAAATCTATTGGAACAATTACAAATTTGACGCATTTTTATATATTCAACTGGACCATTCTTTTACTATGCTTCTTCTATTAATGTTTGTACATGGTATTATTTCAGATCGCTTCGTCTATTCTTGAGCATAATGTGATTTCCGAAATGCTTAATTTCCGTGTTTTGTTTGGAATTTTTAACTTCAGATGAACACAACAGTAATCGTTTTTTTGTTAAAATTTATCAAACGTTATTATATTTATTTTTTCTATTGCTTCAATTGTTTGTACGCTGTTTACCTTAGTCCCCATATTTCTATTGCTTCAATTGTTTGTACGCTGTTTACCTTAGTCCCCATATTTCTATTGCTTCAATTGTTTGTACGCTGTTTACCTTAGTCCCCATATTTCTATTGCTTCAATTGTTTGTACGCTGTTTACCTTAGTCCCCATATTTCTATTGCTTCAATTGTTTGTACGCTGTTTACCTTAGTCCCCATATTTTTATTGCTTCAATTGTTTGTACGCTGTTTACCTTAGTCCCCATATTTCTATTGCTTCAATTGTTTGTACGCTGTTTACCTTAGTCCCCATATTTCTATTGCTTCAATTGTTTGTACGCTGTTTACCTTAGTCCCCATATTTCTATTGCTTCAATTGTTTGTACGCTGTTTACCTTAGTCCCCATATTTCTATTGCTTCAATTGTTTGTACGCTGTTTACCTTAGTCCCCATATTTCTATTGCTTCAATTGTTTGTACGCTGTTTACCTTAGTCCCCATATTTCTATTGCTTCATTTGTTTGTACGCTGTTTACCTTAGTCCCCATATTTCTATTGCTTCAATTGTTTGTACGCTGTTTACCTTAGTCCCCATATTTCTATTGCTTCATTTGTTTGTACGCTGTTTACCTTAGTCCCCATATTTCTATTGCTTCAATTGTTTGTACGCTGTTTACCTTAGTCCCCATATTTCTATTGCTTCATTTGTTTGTACGCTGTTTACCTTAGTCCCCATATTTCTATTGCTTCATTTGTTTGTACGCTGTTTACCTTAGTCCCCATATTTCTATTGCTTCAATTGTTTGTACGCTGTTTACCTTAGTCCCCATATTTCTATTGCTTCAATTGTTTGTACGCTGTTTACCTTAGTCCCCATATTTCTATTGCTTCATTTGTTTGTACGCTGTTTACCTTAGTCCCCATATTTCTATTGCTTCAATTGTTTGTACGCTGTTTACCTTAGTCCCCATATTTCTATTGCTTCAATTGTTTGTACGCTGTTTACCTTAGTCCCCATATTTCTATTGCTTCATTTGTTTGTACGCTGTTTACCTTAGTCCCCATATTTCTATTGCTTCAATTGTTTGTACGCTGTTTACCTTAGTCCCCATATTTCTATTGCTTCATTTGTTTGTACGCTGTTTACCTTAGTCCCCATATTTCTATTGCTTCATTTGTTTGTACGCTGTTTACCTTAGTCCCCATATTTCTATTGCTTCATTTGTTTGTACGCTGTTTACCTTAGTCCCCATATTTCTATTGCTTCATTTGTTTGTACGCTGTTTACCTTAGTCCCCATATTTCTATTGCTTCATTTGTTTGTACGCTGTTTACCTTAGTCCCCATATTTCTATTGCTTCAATTGTTTGTACGCTGTTTACCTTAGTCCCCATATTTCTATTGCTTCATTTGTTTGTACGCTGTTTACCTTAGTCCCCATATTTCTATTGCTTCATTTGTTTGTACGCTGTTTACCTTAGTCCCCATATTTCTATTGCTTCAATTGTTTGTACGCTGTTTACCTTAGTCCCCATATTTCTATTGCTTCATTTGTTTGTACGCTGTTTACCTTAGTCCCCATATTTCTATTGCTTCAATTGTTTGTACGCTGTTTACCTTAGTCCCCATATTTCTATTGCTTCATTTGTTTGTACGCTGTTTACCTTAGTCCCCATATTTCTATTGCTTCATTTGTTTGTACGCTGTTTACCTTAGTCCCCATATTTCTATTGCTTCAATTGTTTGTACGCTGTTTACCTTAGTCCCCATATTTCTATTGCTTCAATTGTTTGTACGCTGTTTACCTTAGTCCCCATATTTCTATTGCTTCATTTGTTTGTACGCTGTTTACCTTAGTCCCCATATTTCTATTGCTTCAATTGTTTGTACGCTGTTTACCTTAGTCCCCATATTTCTATTGCTTCAATTGTTTGTACGCTGTTTACCTTAGTCCCCATATTTCTATTGCTTCATTTGTTTGTACGCTGTTTACCTTAGTCCCCATATTTCTATTGCTTCAATTGTTTGTACGCTGTTTACCTTAGTCCCCATATTTCTATTGCTTCATTTGTTTGTACGCTGTTTACCTTAGTCCCCATATTTCTATTGCTTCATTTGTTTGTACGCTGTTTACCTTAGTCCCCATATTTCTATTGCTTCATTTGTTTGTACGCTGTTTACCTTAGTCCCCATATTTCTATTGCTTCATTTGTTTGTACGCTGTTTACCTTAGTCCCCATATTTCTATTGCTTCATTTGTTTGTACGCTGTTTACCTTAGTCCCCATATTTCTATTGCTTCAATTGTTTGTACGCTGTTTACCTTAGTCCCCATATTTCTATTGCTTCATTTGTTTGTACGCTGTTTACCTTAGTCCCCATATTTCTATTGCTTCATTTGTTTGTACGCTGTTTACCTTAGTCCCCATATTTCTATTGCTTCAATTGTTTGTACGCTGTTTACCTTAGTCCCCATATTTCTATTGCTTCAATTGTTTGTACGCTGTTTACCTTAGTCCCCATATTTCTATTGCTTCATTTGTTTGTACGCTGTTTACCTTAGTCCCCATATTTCTATTGCTTCATTTGTTTGTACGCTGTTTACCTTAGTCCCCATATTTCTATTGCTTCAATTGTTTGTACGCTGTTTACCTTAGTCCCCATATTTCTATTGCTTCATTTGTTTGTACGCTGTTTACCTTAGTCCCCATATTTCTATACCCCAAACATTCGACTGATACTTTAACAAATACTCAGCAAATTATCTTAAAATAATGTCCGCAAGACGCGTTACATCTGCCCAGGACTCCGATGATCAGTTGTAATCGAATCAAAACAGTTTGGGGCCAAATCAATTAAAAGTTGATAGCATTGATAACACACAAAACATAGTAATGAACTGTTGATACCCAAGCACATGGATCTAAAGTGTTTAATACCTCAACAAAGAAACCTGGCTTGTCATTTAGTATGCCAGACGACATCTGAACAAGACTCTTCATTGTTGCTCAAATCAAAGCAGTTTGAAAGCATACAAGATAATTGAAATCTAAAAATTCTAAATAATTGTGCATAAAAAAATGACTTTTCTTATCCCAAATAATTATTGTTTATTGCATCAATTCTTCCATATCGTATTCTAGTGTTCTTACTTTCGGTCCTGTGTAATTTGTTTGTATATAAATCCACTTTACTAAACAAATGTACACGATCAGCTACTTGTATAATTTACAATCTAATAAGTCAGGTCGTTGTGTTTTTTGTTTGATTTTTTTCACATTTAGTCATATCGAGGCCTGTTGTAGCTAACTAGACGTATTATTGTTTTATTCCACTCGTTGAAGCCTGTACGGTGAAATATAGATGCTTTAGTATCCCTCATTTGCACTCTGTTGGCAATCAAGTACTCTATACCTTCAATCGGATTTGACAACCGGTATAATAAAATAGAAATCCAGAAAAAAAATCCTTAAGTAAATCTTAATAGAATATGATAATATAGATGGAATATTAATATGACTTATATACTTATGATGTTAGAGATTTAAGCTGATTTTACAATTACAATGCAGCATAATAAAGGTATGTATAAAAGGTTTGAAAAGTTACTCATCAAATGCCGAATCAATATTAATGAATAGAATACAATACTATATAATAAGAAATAATATATAAAATTGCACCAACTTAAAGTTAAAATCAACATTCTATTCACAATCTCAAGATAAATATGTAACTATTTTTTCTCAGCTTTAATCTAGTGTCAGACCTTCAAGGTTTTCTTCGCCATTGTTACAAATCCATTTTCACTGGGCATTGCACTGTGAGATTCATTTTTCAAATTATATCAACTGTACTACTACTTATGTAGAAGTTGTTAAAACATAAAACAACCCATAACTGATAATACGTAAATCGATAGGTCTAAAGACATTTTTACTACGTCTTAGTTTGTGGTGTACCATACGATGTCTGGCCTTGAAGGCATAAAACTTTGCTCAGTGCTTGGAGCACAAAAATCATGCTCGAAACAAGAAATCAAACAATTTCATTGGTTGATTTTCGAGTATGAGTACAAAAAAACTGACTCGAAAGTTTTATGACCGCAAGGCCTGGTCTGCTAGGTACCGAACCTAACCTATTCCCGAATATGACTGTTTTGTCAGTGGTTTTTTTCCACATTGCTATGTATACGGCGTTTCTCGGTATTTACACATTCAAAATTAATGTTATAATGTTTCTTTCGTAAGTCCAATTGGATATTGTTTTATGTTTTATCGTTTGTGATTTGAATTCGGTATTTTTGGTATTTTCGGTATATTTCACATATTTTGTCGTATTTATCAGTGTAGTCGAGTAATTCGTTGTTCCTTTTTTTTTTTTTTTAGGGAGCTACCATTTGATTTTTATGGGGGGGGGGGGGGGGGGGGGGCTAGGATGAAATTTAAAAAAAATAGGCAGGCCAGGAGTTGTGAGTAAAAAAAAAAGGCAGGATGACAATTTAGGTAAAAAAAAGTCAGGATAAACTAATAAAAAAAAGGCAGGACCGAATAGAGTGAAAAATAAAAAGGCAGGACAGAGATTACAACTAAAAAAAAAAGGCAGGACAAAATTTTTCATGCTAGCCCCCCCCCCCCCCCCCCCCCCCCCCCCTCCCCCCTAAAAATCAAATGGTAGCTCCCTTATGTAATTTGTTTTCAAGCGTGTTATCAGTTGTTCTTATATTAGATTTATATTTTTTTAATTCTATTTTCAATATGTATGTAAAAGTTAAAAAATCAGCTATTTCATTTATATGATTTACAATTTAAAGCAACTTGTGCATCATGTTTGATTTATAAGACAACCCGACATCGTTAGATAATCAAAAATAATCACACCATCACAAACACAATTGCATTTTTCATGGTTATAAAATACATAAATTAAACCATTACAAACTCAATTCTTATTTCATATTCTTCAAAGTGTCAAGAAATAAAGCAAATTCATGTTTTAAGAAATTTATCTGTGATGATAATAAGAATGGATAAACGCCACAAAGACGACATATTTTTTGTGACGTGATTAACATTCATGCGACGCGCAGTTAATGCTTCCATTTGTGGTGTTCTGGCATGCTGTTGTATTCGTGTGAGGTGTCCGTTGTTCACATGATGTAATGAACTTATATTTTATTCATTTATGTATTTCTCTGCCCAGAATGATCTTGCTTTTTATACTGTATTCCTGTCACGTAGTATTGTCATTTAAGTAGTAATTTTTACATTGCAATATAAACGAGAGTTTTTGATTATCAATAAAACCAGGTTCAACCCACCATTTATACTTAAAATGACTTGTACCAAGTCAGGAATATAGCAGTTGTATTAAATAACCCGTTGTATGTATGTTAGCGTTTGTTTGTGTTGCAGACAGTTCAGTGTGTCGTTGTTTCCCTCGTATAGTTGATTTGTATTCCTCGATTTTAGTTTGTAACCCGAATTTGTTTTCGCTTAATCCATGTATGACTAATAATCAGCCATATACTACTGTTGTCTGTATTTGGATATAACATGCAAACCTAAAACCCTTACATATTTAGACAAAAACACATTGTTATAGTAAGGTACATAACAATGTCTTAGCTAAACCATACAAACATAAAATACCTACATTCCTGTGCAAAAACAAAAAGGTATATAAACGATCATAAACATGTTTAGCTAAAAGAAACAATCAAAAAATGCGCACAGCAAAGGCTTTCATTAAAGTGAGAGGGTTAGCGCTATAGAACCAGGTTTAATCCACCATTTTCTACATTTGAAAATGCCTGTACCAAGTCAGGAATATGACAGTTTTTGTCCATTCGTTTTTGATGCGTTTTGTTATTTGATTTTGCCATGTGATTATGGACTTTCCCAATTGATCTTCCTCTAAGTTCAGTATTTTTGTGATTTTACTTTTTTTTTCAAGAATGACCAGGTTACAGAGAGGAATTTTTATAGGCATCATTTGCATCATTGTGACCCGTATTTGTTTTTATCTATCAATTTATGAGTTTTGAACATCTGTATACTACTGTTGCCTTTATTTACAACCAGGGACAGATATAACATCCATGTCTGAGAAAATAATACAAATTAGGGGGAAATATGCAGATATAATAAAGTTTAAAGAAGTCAATATTTAAAAAAAAATCCTGGTGATGTTTTTTTCAACAATACATTTTTCTGATAACTTGTGTGTTTATCAAAATTTGGTATTGGATTAGAGCTTGAAAATGTGGGGTAACAACAGAAGTTATATTGCACATGCTCAGTTGAATGATAGCGTTCGATTTTGTCAGCTTGTTATGTTTAAAAGAGGGACAAAAGATACCAGAGGGATAATCAAATTGATAGATTGAAAATAAACTGACAACGCCATGGCTAATATAAAAAAAGAAGATGTGGTATGATTGCCAATAAGTCAAATCTCCACAAGAGACCAAAATGACACAGAAATTAACAACTATAGGTCACCGTACGGCCTCCAACAAGGAGCAAAGTCCATACCGCATAGTCAGCTATAAAAGGCTCCTAAATGACAATGTAAAACAATTCAAACGAGAAAACTTACGGCCTTATTCATAAAGAAAAAAATGAGCGCAAAACAATTATGTAACATATAAACAAACGACAACTACTGAATTACAGGCTCCTGACTTGGGACTGGCACATACATACATAATGTGGCGGGGTTAAACATATCAGCGGGATCCAAACCTTTCCCCCAACCTGGGACAGTGGCATAACAGAACAACATAAAGACGAAATATAAAAATTGCTTATGTTATTATAGGAAAGTTTCCTTAAATGATATATAACCTAGTTATATTATTAATTACTGTGCTTGTTGTATTCTTCTGCTTGTCCTAATTAATACATACATATTTGTTTTATAACATACACATCTTAATCATATTGAATCACTTGTAATCATTTGTATGTAATTAATGTTAATTGTTCTGCTCCTTGTGGGTGCTTTGATAAGCAATAAAATATATTTGATTTGATTAATGGAATAATTTGATTCGACTGCCATACAAGTGAGAGGTTTAGCGCTATAAAACCAGGTTCAATCCACCATTTTCAACATTTGAAAATGCCTATACCAAGTCAGGAATATGGCAGTTGTTGTTCATTCGTTTGATGTGTTTTATCATTTGATTACGCTTTGAATTTTCCTCGGAGTTCAGTATTTTTGTGATTTTACTTTTCACTAACACAAAATGCAAAAGAAGCTGGATTGTTTTTGGTTTTTTAACATATATCAATTATCAATTGTCCAATGTTTATCATAATATCAAAACCGAAGTTTTGCTTGTTCTTGTGCCACATCTCCATTCCATAAGTTAGATATGCAATTCATTGAAACTATGTTACAATATTTTGCTTTAGCAGAGGCATGTGGAAAAATATGTTTCTATCATGGCATGCCAGGGATTTACTGGAACCAATAAGAACCGTTTGCGCTGCGTATGAACAAGGCCGGATTTGTATAGTTAGATAACTTTACAAATCTTTGGTATGAAGAAGACTGGATAGTGACCAGATGTTTTATGCAGTTTATGTTGCTGTCTCATTGATATGTTCACTATGGCAAGCCGTTGTTGAATTTATTCCCTATTTATTAATATTAATAAATCATTTATTCCGGCAACTACTTGTAGTCTCCAATGTAAGAATAATGTTTTTGTAATTTAGATGTAGCCATTGCAAAAAAATATTTACAATATGTGTTGCCCAGTGCGGGTAGCTGACTATGCAGTTTGGGCTTTGCTGAAGGTTGGATATGAAATGTAAATAGAAACGAAAATATAAAATAAAATGAATTCCAAAATACAGAGAATTAAAGTCTAAAATATCACAATTGAGAATTTTATATTAAAGTCCAAAATACAGAGAATTAAAGTCTAAAATATCACAATTGAGAATTTTATATTAAAGTCCAAAATACAGAGAATTAAAGTCTAAAATATCACAATTGAGAATTTTATATTAAAGTCCAAAATAATGAACGAAGCTGCTTTTTTCCTTGGTCACACATACTTTCGAACAAAATTCAAGAAATTCGTATTTCCTTAAATCCTGTACAGTAAACTCCCTACCTGCTAAGAAATTTTAATGCATGTTTATGGTCATTACACGTAGATCTTTGATTACTTGAAGTTACTGAAAGCTTGATTGATTGAGGGATTGTTTGACGTCCAGTGGCAAATTGTTCATGCATGTTCAGGAAAAAATCAAAATAACAATAAATATTACAGGAAGCTAGGTCCTGCAATAGGGGTCGTCGAGGACGAAGGTCTGAAAATTTGGAAATCCCATGCATTTGCAAATGAGGGTTTATTGGATAGGAACAGAAATTTAGAATTTCAGTAGACCACCCACGAACCCCTCAAAGCTAGAGTTGTTGCAAGTTTCTTAACGTGCAGAGAGCGTGGCATTCTCTCTCCACCAGGCATCGCCGCGGGAATTAACGTCACCATTCTGACCTGTATTCCCCGCCGTAGTGGATGGGGCATAAAGTTTAATCGTTGTCCGTCTGTACATAGCGGGAAATTTAACCAAAAAATATATTTTTGGATTTTAAGGCAACTATCCAAAACCGTAAATCGAGGGGTACCCCAATTAAAGGAATAATATACAAAAATGTGACCATAGAAACTTTTTACGACCCGACGAAAATTAAAATATAGATATTATTCTATCATTTAAAACAATTTGCAGCCGTGTGTTATTCCGGACCATTAAACTCGTTAACTAAGCGTCTTTTTCGATGTCAGTGCATATTTCCCAACTTATTCGATATTCAAGAGCTTGCAGCTCCTACTCAGACTTTGTAATACGTCATCAGTGTCTGAGTAGAAAGTTGATGAAACAGGGGTATGTCAAAGAACGTCTCGTTCTTTTTCTAAAAAAGTTCATCGGAAGGTACCAAGACCTTGTTGATAAATATTCCGTATCAACTTCTCAAATAATACACGATGGTCTTGATGTATAGATTCTTCGTACTGATGTTGTTTATCATCTTAACAACGTGTTTTATAGTTCTTTCATTTGTCTTTGTTCTATTATTAATATTACTTTTACTGTTAAATGGTTTCATGTGATATCCGTTTCACGTGGCTCGGTACTTATACATCTCGTCAATGTGTTTGTATTGGCTTTCATTTTTTTGTGGTTTGTTTTGTAATTGCGACTTTTTGTATTTCTTTTGTTCTTATAACGTGACTCTGTACTTTAAAAGATCCCGTCAGTATGATATTGTTCTATTATATGTCATTATGATATATTTCTATTATGAATTACAATATACGTTGAACCACAAACGTCAAAATCATTCAATCGCGTAGTGGTATTAACTATTTTTGGATTCTTATAAATTCTACATATAACTTTTGGACTAGTTTAAATCTCGGTCTATTTCTTAAATTTATTCTTACATACTTTTGATTTTTTAACCCTGTATGCTAACATTCCCATGAAAATTTTAAAATTGTTTGTACGCACATTGAACGACAAATTTATGTGACGTATAAAATTTTCTGACGTCAGACACTCAATAAATGTGTTCGTAGATAGTAGATGTTTTTGTGTTCTGTTAAATTGTTCCTTTTAAAATTGTTAAACGATGATGACTGATGTACCCATATTTTGACTATTATATTTATTGTGTCTGTTTATTTAACGCATCAATGTAAAAATATCGGAAATTGATGAGACTGTCATTACAAAAGTGAGAGGGTTAGCGCTATCGAACCAGGTTTAATCCACCATTTTCTACATTTGAAAATGCCTGTACCAAGTCAGGAATATGACAGTTCTTGTCCATTCGTTTTTGATGCGTTTTGTTATTTGATTTTGCCATGTGATTATGGACTTTCCCAATTGATCTTCCTCTAAGTTCAGTATTTTTGTGATTTTACTTTTTGCAGTACTATACAGGTGAAAATGAATTTTTGAAATTTTAAAAAAAAATTGTATTCACTGCATGAAGAAGACCTAAACGCATTAGTAGCCTAGGGTTTTTAAAGATATACAAAAAAAGTAAACGGTCATGATGCATATTCAAATTCATTTCTGAATACTAATAGTATAATGAAAGCACTTCAGTTAACTGTCACGGTGCGGTATGTAGAATGTGTGGCAGTGTTATAAAGTGGTGAAAATTCTAAAAAGGCTATCATTATCCCTTATGGGCCAGGAAATACAACCGTGTTATCTAAAAGGATTATTGAAAAAGTGGTTAATATTATAGTGCCTGACAAAAAAATCATAGGATCAAGAAAACTAATGGATATAGAGTAAATAATCAGAAAAAAATCAATATAAACCCAAATATTGTAAACCTTGCATATGTTTATGCCTGTTCTTCAGTAATCATTTAAATAATTTCGTATTCGATTTCGTATTGCATATAAGATATGTTACATGGTAAAATTCTAATTCATATACAAAACACTATAAAAAGTGCCCGTTTAACGGGTACGTCAACATACCCGTTAATTATCGGGTTTTAACGGAACACTTAACGGAGACGTTAACGGGTGCGTTATTTAACGGAGGCTTTGTGAATACGAATTAAAATTAGCGGAAACTTAACGGAGATATTAACGGGTCCATTAGCTAACGGATGCTTTGTGAATAAGCTCCCTGAATTGATTGCGTATTTATACATCCTACACAGCCAAACGGACGCCCAACTTTGGTACGGTTTTATGTAGGTAGAATGAAGACCAAGTGGGAAGCTAGTTGAAAACCAGCAACAACTAATTAAGAAAATAGCATGTGTCTAAGATGAGGTTTATGATAGCATTTGTTGATAGAAGCGAAATGATCTGAACGAAAGTTCTAGTTATATTTTCTATATAAAGGGGGGATATGATGAAATTAAATTATATCCAATACTCCATTTATTAATGCTGATAGACTAGTGTATACATGATATTTGATAATTAAAGAGTTTTGACGACTTCTCTGGTGTGCATCTGCAGCTATGTTTATTAATTTTTTTTACAAAAAAAATATGTGTAGACACGTGCCTAACGTGCCTATAACGGCAGGTACGCCCCTGGAAGAAACAAGGTAACTCAAGTGTATGCATTGGACTAATAGTTTGTATGTTTGCTTAGTCCAGACTCCAAGTTAGGGAAATCATATTACAATAATTATAATTATTTGAATGTGAAAATGGAAGGGTTGAAATTCCGTGTCTTATTTGACTAGTAAAAAGATACCTACAAATCGCTTATAAAATAATAAATGTAGACCCCAGTAAATAAATCGATCGAGAATTTGGTCAATGGTACGCTTGAATGTGACATTATGTTTTGATTTTTTCCTGAACTTAAATATTGATATGAATAGATCTTTTCAAAGCTCTGATAGGGCCAATGCAGAATTAATGGTTTATAATAATTAGATAGTTCAAGCTTTCCTTACTTGTCAGGGTCGATATAAGATGGTCCGAGTTAACTTAATTAACATGGTCTCCAAAATTTCTCCGGACCGACTTGTCCAATAATCATCATCAATGACAACGTTTGACAGATAATGATTAATTATATTAAACGCTAAGGTTACATTGATGCTGATTTTTATGTATGCGTATTATTTAATATTCAAAAATCATTTATTAATATTCAAAAACAGACTGAATATTTAATATTTGAAAATATTTTTTTATTATTAATAGATGATTTTTTAATATTAAATATTCATTTATTAATATTAAAAAATCAGCGTATTATTCAATATTAAAATTTGATTTATTAATATTAGAAAATGATTTATTTAATATTAAAAAATCATTTATTAATATTAATAAATGATTTTTTAATATTAATAAATTCCACAACGGCTTGCCATAGTTCACAGCATATTGGTACTTTAATTCGTATTTATAAAAAAATAGCCTTTTTTCTGAAGCAGGGTGTAATATAATTTTTTTAATAGAAATATTGAGCGGATTCAGAGTATTTCTATTATTTTAATTTTTTTTCATTTTTTTTAGATGCACAAAAACATCTTTAGCAAACCAATCCGTTTACAAAATAATAATGCAATTTAAATGTTTTCACATTTTGAGATGGTCCTTCTCTTTTTTTGTGTATACACTTTGAGATGATCACTGCAGGTAAAGGGGGTCTCACTAATTAGCGACAACAAGCGTCAACAAGCGACAACAAGCGTCAACAAGCGACAAGAACCGACAACAAAAATTATTTTAGCGACAACAAGCGACAAGAAGACTATTTAGCGACAAGAAAACATTTTTTTTTATTAGATATAAAGAAATTTGTATTTAATGTTTTTTTTTAAAGATACGAGCAGATATGTCTAATTAAAATGTTTTATTATATAGATAGACCAAGATAGACGAAGAAATGAAACATTTGTGAGAAAGAAAGAGATTGTGAAGTTTATATTAGTATATTGGTAGATGAAGAAATTAACATTTGTGAAAAAGAAAGAGATTGAGCTTCTTTTTTTTATTTTTAAATATAAAGAATATGTATAAGATAATGTATGTATCTGTTTTCATCAAAGTCAAAGTATGAATAAACGATTGGAGATATACATGGGTCATATATGGAGCGGGCATAATGGAATATAATAGTTTGATTCATTTGCTTAATACTATGCTCTAAGTGTACTCTTGTTATGTCAATTCGATGCTTTGTTTGTAGAACTCTCAGCCAAGCTTTGCCATCTTTATTATTTAAGCATGTTTCCAGACCCCACGACGAGGACGTGGTTATACCTTGGGGTCCATCTACAGAGCACGTACTTTTGCGAAAATAATACTGAAATGCTGACAATTTACTTTATACTAAACATAAAAGTTGAATGGCTTCAGTCAGCTTGGTAGAGCAAAGGAAATGCACACGCTATAAAATTGAAAAAAAAAAAAAAATCAACTTTCCTTTGAAGGATTTATTGAAACAAAAACATGAAATATTATTTCCTTTCTAACAGTATAATTCATTGTTCTTGATAGGAACAACATTAGAAGTGGCTTCACCCTAAGGTAATAACAGTACACACAATGTGGAACATCAAATGAGATTAACGAGTCGCGTGTCCCCTGTTTTATTGCTACAATAACATACAATTACACGCGCCAGAATATATAATCATTGTAAATAGTGAACACCTGTTGAAAACTCAAGATTGTCATTAATTTCCTTTCATCTTCAATCAATATGCATAAACATGATAAATATCGTTTAATGAGGCAATAAACAAATAAAAAAATGAAAATATTCACATTTCAATTTTCTTTTCCTCCTGTTTGGTTTCAGTTCTCTGTATTTCACAATTTGTGTCATTATTTTCAGGACAATGATGCACAAGTAATTCATTTTGCGAGCTTAATACATATTGCACGAAAAGAGTTTTAAAAAACAAATTATAAGATAAATAATATGTTCTAAAACACAAGGAAAAGTAATCTCATAATACAATAACTAAACGTAATACTGGCTGTTATTCATAATAGATGATAAAATATTATGTAAATAATGTTTCATTTTTTTCTATCAACTTTAACTTTCGTGTCGCTAAAATTATTTTCTTTTGCATATTCTTTAAATATTTATTGCAATAATTAATTTTAATTAAAAAAAAATGTTTTCTTGTCGCTAAATAGTTTCTTGTCGCTTGTTGTCGCTAAAATAATTCTTGTTGTCGCTTCTTGTCGCTTGTTGACGCTTGTTGTCGCTAAAATTCTTGTTGTCGCTAATTAGTGAGACCGGGTAAAGGCGAGAAATAACGAGAGTTCAATAATTTACCTTCCGGCAAGAGACTTCCTGGTTTTATGGCGAAATTGTTTTTGAAAAGAAGTTGGGTTTTCCCACATAACTGGCTTTATTAATGATATTTAGTTAATACACGTAAGACCACATTTATATAAATTCAAACAAAGTGTGATAAACTTTAATCACGAGAACAGAAGTATATTTTTACAGATGTTTAATCGGGGGTGTTGTTTTCAGTTTTACGAACAAATAAAACTGACAATTATCTCACTTTTACTACTGTAAACTTTAAACTTGTTTAAAAAGATAATTCCCTGATTTTTAGTGTAAAAGATATTATGTGTTTCAAATATTGGAATATGTGGGCTGGGAACACATACTCATGATTTTACTTTAGGGTACCTATACTTGGAATCCTGGTTCGTACTATAGTCTATATACATGTAGTCGCTGTCAGCTGAAATTCGTAGCGGTTATCGGTAAAAATTATCTAAATTATTAATCGCGTTCATAAGAGATATCGTTTTTCACATTCCATTCATAAATCGCCAAAAGAAAAACCACTACTGACCTATCTTTGAAGTGATCGCACTGTCATGACTGTAATAATCCTGACATACACATTTTCCAAAAAAAAATTTCATTGTAATTCAGCCATCTTCCTTTCTATCAGGATCCTTAAAAAAATATGACAATCATCAATTTAGGAGTTTCCGGTAATATTCTTGTCATTGATGTGATAAAGTTTCCCGCGCTTTATGTAAATTTTCTGAACTTGAACTCCACAGCAACACTTATGGTAAAAACAATGGCTGATTCCTTCATTCAAAATCGTCTTGGAAGATGTGAAGGTCAGTATTATTACAGTGCGATCACTTAAAAGGTAGGTCAGTAGTGGTTTCTCTTATGGCGATTTATGAATGGAATATGAAAATCTGTATCTCGAGTGAACGCGCATGATAGTTTACATTTGTAGATTATTTTTACTGATAACTGCTACAAATTTCAGCTGACGGTGACTATAGTTTAGAATGGTAAGTTCTTGTTCACCCTGATAATATTAAATGAATAAGTTTTATGTTACAGTAACCATGGTAACTGAGTTTGTTAAAAGTTTGCAATATTGTTAAAAAAGAAGAAATATAACTTCAACATGTTCAAATGTCAAGCATTGTAAATGTATTCTCCATTTTAGTTTCAATACACCTTATCGCTATTTCTCTGCCAATACTGAATATCACACAGGTTCCTGTAAAATTTTGACGTCATAATACAAAATATCTGACTCCACAATGGAAAAGTGATTGTTGTACGACGTCAATTGTTCAAGCGTTCAGATTCAGTTTCAGATTCTCAGGTCAGCCGGGAATATCAAAGGTACCAGGCTTAAAATTTGATATGCCAGACTCGTTTTTAGTCTACATGAGACTCATCAGTGTTGCTCTAATCAAAATAGTTAGAAAGCCAAACAAAAATGGGGCCACAATTTCAAATTTTTTTTGACAAATACGGCTTCAGTAATCTACAATGTATGTCTGGGATAAGAAAATCTTCAGTATTTTGATAATTCATACTTTTGCAAACAGTTAAGTAATAAAAATTACTATATTTCAATTGATATTCATGTCAACACTGAAGTGCTGACTCCTAAGCTAGTGATATCATTGGGGACAAAACATCCACCAGCAATGGCATCGACCAAGTGGTGTAATAGTTTTCAAATGTATGGTTATTGTGATTCTTCAGCAGTCTCAAATAATTATCATTACCTTTATTTTTGGAAATCATTTAACTTAATTTGTCAAAATCGGTCAATTTTTTTTTATTGTCTTACATTTCTAACAAAAATGCACCAAGAATTACTGTTACATGTATGTCATTTGGCAAGAACCTTTACAGTTATGAAGGTACATGTACTCCAATTACAACCCTCATCTATGCCTGGGATAAGAAAATTTGCTTTTATTCACAAAAGTTTGACCTTGGGCATGTGTATATGTTACCACCCTTTTGTTTTAAACCCTTAAACGGAAAGAAGGCAGAATAATGATTTATAAAGACTCACTGTGTTTTGTATCCTGTAGTTGTGGAACCATATACATGTAGTCTTTATGGTCCTTATGATATTTTTTGGCAATTGGAAGCTAAAGATCATTCTTATGTTTAAAAGTTCAGAACAAATTCAACAAATGGGGCATGGCACCAACATTATTTTCCTTCAAATGTTCAAGGGCAGAATGTCAAGAAAATGTAGCAGGTCAAGGTGCTTTATTATCACAACAAAACCTTCTGTAGGAAACACCATGTTTACCCTTACCAATAATATGTCAACAATATTACTGGTTAAAGAATTGATAATAACATTATGTCATGTACACAAATGTATGTAACACACTAGAAACAATGTGAACCATTATAGCTGAATTGGTTCTACATGTAGTTAGAGGCATTTGACAATAAACTGTTGAAAGCAATCTAAAAACAACAAAATAAGATAATCATATGATTGCCAATGAGACAACTCTCCATAGCCACCTGAGACCAAATGGCGTAATGGTTACTGTTAGGCCTTCACAGTGAGAAAAAAAACCTTTGTCATATATATAAGCAAGCTATAAGAGGCCCTGAAATGGAAAATGTTTCAAACAATTCAAATGAGACACAGTAAGCAGTCTTGATTTTATGCACTTAATAATAATGGAAAAACAAACATGACGAATATGATGAACATGAACAGCAACAAACTTCAACCATTAAATTACAGGTTCCTGACAGACAAATATCAAAATGTGATTAATCATGGTTGAGAGCAAGTGGCATTACCAATGAGAAAAATGTTCACCAACCATAAGAGCAAAAATGTAAACAACTGCACCACACAAGCATTCAACAAAGAGAAGGACATGTACACTCATACTGAATATGTTTGGATTATGAAGGCATAAACATTTGTTTGTTTTATAGTACAATGTATGTTCCTGATGTAAAAATGTATGTACTTTAACTTGACTAATCCAGTGTAAATGATGTAGAATCCTGTTTATTTACTTTTTTGTATTCTCAGATTATTGCAATTAATGATAACTTTTTATCAGTTGTAGACAATGTTATTGATGTGACATGGGAGGCTGTTTAGGGAAACCAGAACAGGGGGGTAACAAACCCCCCTCCAGAACAGATGTTAATAATGGAGGACCACCCATCTCTCCACATGATGTGACCCTTACTGTCAACAATCCGTCCAGTCCTGTCAGGCCACTGCCACCACCACCAGGGAGTACAAGTAAGTACTATTTGTACAGTAGCTTGAGGGCTCGGGCTCAGTTCAAATTTATAAAAATAAAACTCATGATTAAATTAAAGTAGAATGGCTGATTGTTCCTGCTTCCTCATTCATATAAATAATTGATTATCTTACATTGTAATTCTTCACAGGTATATACAAATTTCCTTATTGATAATCAAGTGAGGAATACATGTACATGTAGAATGCTTTCAACGAAAACATTATGGATTTATTATTATCCGACTACATTGTATAAGACAAAAAAAAATTTAAAAGGATGTCAAGTTGTGTTTATCACAAAGTTTTTGTGTCTACATCAGTAAATATTCCACTTTTTCACACATGATCTTTTACGTTTTAAATGACCATGGAGGAGAGGGAGGTAAACAAAAACATAAAAGATGAAAAACTGACTCCCTCAGGTCAAACTAAATCATAGTAAATTCTCTTCTTATCACTGTGTGTCAAAATATATTAAGATTATATGAGAAGCAAAGAAAAGTTAAATAAGATTTGATAAATCCTAGATACATTTAGGTACTGTGGATATACTATTAATCGTTGGGTGCAAATTCCAGTGGGTACAGGTGAACCAAAAATTTAAACTTTTAAATAATTACAAATTTTTGTAGGCTTGTATGTGTATGCAGACATTGGAAAAATCATGAAATAAAATATCAAACAAAGTTGTATAGATTGTTAAAGGAGACATTAATATTAGTGAAGAAATTATCAAGTTTAACTCACAGTGATAGTTCTTCATTTTTGTAATTTTAAAGATACAAAAGATACATCAACATGCAAACATGTACAAGTAAAAATATAAAATAAATGGGTATACATTTGTGTTTTAGGTGGTCTGGTTATGAGAGCATTGTATGATTTTGATGCTATAAATGATGATGACTTGTCCTTTAAAAAGGGAGATAAACTGGAAGTGGATGAGGCCAGGTAAGTTAACCATTTAATTCTATGGATTAATCAGTTAATTCATGTGTCTGTGCATCTAACAAAATTGTGTCTACTCATTATCAGTATCCCTTTAAAAGAGTTAATTCATGATATTGGAATGATTTGTTGTGATTTAAGGGCATACGATACAGTAGAGATCCCTCGTTGATTTTTTCTTAAAATTTTGATAGAAGGTCAATTTTAATGTGTACTTTTCAAATATGCAAAGAAAAAAGTACCTTCATGACTTACTTTTTGAGATAATTTGGTTCGAAATTTGCATCTTTGGAAGAAAATCCCTGAAATTTCATAAATTATGACTTTTAAAGAAAGTAACAATACTTTTGAACGAAAAGTCATAACTTAACCAGGTTTTTTGTAAAATATTCCCTTGATCCATGGCATCAACATGCTGAAACAAGTTTAAGGTTAAATCAAATCATCATGTTCCGGATTTAGATTGCTATATCCAAAATAAAAAAATTGACCATATTTTTGCGTCTTTTCGGAAGTGCAGAAAAAATTTGATCGTTGATTTTTTCCTGAAATTTTGGCGAAGTGTTCTTGAAACAGTACTTGATTGATTGCAAAAGAAAAAAATGGGGTCCATGTGCTTGTTTTTTCAATAAAAGCCATATACCTTAATTTTTTACGATGTCTGTCAGTATGGCGCTAAATTACATTAAATTAAGTTTTAATCGCAACAACGTCGTGTAATCATTCCCGCCGTACACGAGTTCGCTGTCAAGTATATGCAGGTGTTTTTCAAAGCGTTGATACTTATCATAAAAAATTATAAGATGGTTAATCATAAAATGGAAAAACACTTGTGTTAAACATTTACGAAACGAAATTTGGACAGGAACCTTTTCATGATAAAAAAAAAAAGACTATAAAAAAGGATTCTAGCAGATTGCTTTGTCAATTGTACGGCAAAAAAGAAAATCTGATAGAAGTATAAATTCCGTCCGACATTAGAGGATAGACAACATTATTGACATGACAAAATGTGAACCAACTATAAATTAAGTGAGGCGATACCATAAATTGACAACAGTATAACCTTCAACAATGACAATACCGATAGCGTATCGTCAACTTTAAAAGGTCCCGACGTACTTTGATTTTTTTTTTACATTCAAAAGATAATCATCTTTCAAATTTGAATAATAAGCAGTACTTCTTGTTTTATAATAAGAGCTGTTTCGTGCAATTTAACTCATACCATTATTGCCTCAATCGACCGAAAATGAAGTTGTAATATAATATTTCATAGGAAGTACAGCAGCCAGTATAAGAGAATAATATTGAACGATGTCTTTATAAATAGATAAGTTACATAACCTTTTTTACGGCGTATACGTATGAATACTGGCGTACTTGTTTGTCTAGAAGTAGAGCTATATTGAAAATACTTTGTTCGTCTGTCCGATCGTCTAACTATACGACGAGTTTTAACGTGTGTACACTTTCTGATCTGTCTGTCTGCAATTAGTGTACATTTGCCGATACTTCAATTTTTATCTCTCAATACATTGAAGTACAATAGGGACATGCTAATACAAATAAGAAGATGTGGAATGATTACCAATGAGGCAAATCTCAATCAGAGACCAAATGGCTTAACGACTATAGGACATCGGACGACCTTCAACAATGAGTAACACCCATACCGCATAGTAAGCTATGAAAGCAGTCCCTACATGACAAATGCAAAACAACTCAAACGGGAAACTTACGGCCTGATTTAAGTACAAAACAATGAACAAATTAAATACAAATATGATGAACAATACCAAAAGACACCATTTAATATCAAGCCCTTTTAACAGCATGTGTACGGGCGTTTTCTTGTTTTGGTCTATTACATCCAGTTTCATATACAAAAAGAATACAACCAATTAAACAAATTAACGTGTGACAATTCTGCATCTATTGGTAATATTTTGCTTAAATTCAAACCAAAAACGACACCAATATATTTTTTTGAAATCTTTTTAACGGACTTTTATTGACAGTTTTTCTACATACACATACAATATTATATGTTTTTAAAATATCAATTAAAATCGGCAATTTTTTTTATGTACCAATTTGAAGTCCAGAACAGGATGAGACACTCTCTTTTTTTTTAATTTTATTTACGAATAGGGATGTTATACGACCTTGTCCACCAATGAGGGTCTCGCACATGAAGTCGGTTTTGTTATTTCATTGATAGTCTGTTAAATTTGGCCTTACAATGACAATTCTCCGTAAAATTTGGAGGCTGCCAAATGCTTAACAAAAAAAAGAGAAAAAAAAGACACAAACTTAACTATTTTGATTCTGATGTTTTTATGCCCCACTTACGATAGTAGAGGGGCATTATGTTTTCTGGTCTGTGCGTCCGTCCTTCCGTCTGTCCGTCCGTTTGTTCGTTCAGGTTAAAGTTTTTGGTCAAGGTAGTTTAGGATGAAGTTGAAGTCCAATCAACTTCAAACTTAGCACACATGTTCCCTATGATATTATCTTTCTAATTTAATTGCCAAATTAGACTTTTGACCCCAATTTCACGGTCCACTGAACATAGAAAATGATAGTGCAAGTTTCAGGTTAAAGTTTTTGGTCAAGGTAGTTTTTGATTTAGTTGAAGTCCAATCAACTTGAAACTTTGTACACATGTTCCTTAGGTTATGATCTTTCTAATTTAAATGTCAAATTATATTTTTTATCCCAATTTCACGGTCCACTGAACATAGAAAATGATAATGGGAGTGGGGCATCTGTGTACTATGGACACATTCTTGTTCAATTCAAGATAGTATTATTTACTTCGAATTCATTATCAATAAATGAAAATAACTGTTCTCGTCATGAAAAATATTGCACAGCTGTACAACACGCCGTAGTAATGACTTTTGTGTATGGATTTCAACACCAGACCCGATTCGGCCACCCTACGCAATATAGATTTTGTTAATTTTTTCTCATTAATCACGGGTTCGTACGTTTTCTCATTTCTTTAAGTTTCATTAAAATAACATTTGGATGTCATAAATGTGCAATTTAATATTTGCCGCTGGACATTAAGCAGCTACCAATACTCATAATTAGCTATTGCAGGTCGTTTTGTTCCGAATTGTGTTATTGGTAAAATGTTTTTCAGCATGTAACAGTTTAAGCAACGAATAGTAAGATAGACCCCAATTCCTTGCAATTTTTCTTTCTCTACCTTGAGCAGATTCCGCTGGGGCCGTGCAGTTTTGACAGTTATTCAGTATCAGACTAAAAAGCTCCACAATTCTTCTTCCGTCTTTCCATGTTATACTGTCAATACTCTCTTCTGTGTCTATCACTATTTCTTCAATTTCGTTATGCAAAATTGTATTTGATTTATTTTTGTTATCTCAAGTATTTCCTTTAATCTCACTGCTTTTCGGCGGATTTCTCCGTCTTTTAGAAATGGCCACTTTTTTAGCAGGTACTTTTTTTAAATTCGCACAACCGAAATTAATGACGTCAGTGAATATTCCACGAAATATGACTTCTTTTAAAGCGACGTCGCGAAATGTTAACGTTCTTATAAGAAACATCGCGAAATTACAACGTTCTGGTTACCAACGTCGGGAAAACAACACGAACAGTTTTGAAAACGTTATTATCTGCCCCTGCTACTGTATCGTATTCCCTTAAATCTTTATCGTACATTTATATCTCAATTTCATAAACTTAGTTGAGAGTTGTCTATCTTTCTTCCTTATTTATTAGGTCCATATTATGACTGAGGCAGACTGCTACATATCTTGAATAATTTTATGGTGATATTTGATATAGCTTTCACAATTAAATTCCAGCTTAAAAAACCTGGCTTACAAACGTCAGTGGTATGATCACTGATATCCACACCAATTTCTTATTTTTAAAGAAAAAACTTTTTGTCAAACAATAAAACAAAGTATGTGGGTCTCCATTTTAAAGGTACCTGGTTGACACAATTAATTTAATTAAAATGTTATAGATCTATACAACATTGGAATGCTGTCTTCTTTCATGAAAAGATAAAACAAAAAGTATCTGTTTAACATTCATTTATGTCTATAAACTATGATTACAATCAATAACGTAAGAAACTATAATAGTTCACTAGTTGTATATGTTTAAATGTTTATTAGCATGTATTAATCGTATCATGAAATAATTTTCCAGCACAAATTGTGATTGGTGGATGGCCCGTCACCTGACATCAGGTCAACAAGGTTATATACCCAGTAACTATGTTACAAAAGATGATGATTCTCCACAAGCTCAAGAGTAAGATATTATTTATTTTAACTACAGAAAAAAATAGAATCTTGTATACTGAATATATAATGTTTTATAAAAATCAACATGTAAGCTGAATAAACTTACAAAAGAGAGATTACATGGGCAGCAAAAAAGACAAAAAAATAGAAGTTGAACAAAGATAGATATATCTATGTCTGAATGAAATCAAAAGAGAAGAAAACAATAGGTTGCAAAATACTACATAGCAACACAAGCCCCACTGAAAACAAGTAAATACATTAATTCTAATCTGATCTGATACAGATTATATCATGCCTTTATTGATGTAATGATGTGTGAAGTCAATTCAAAGGATAAGAAAAAGAACACTATTGAGGAAGCACTTGTTCACAGATGAATGAATGACTTAATAGAATTAAACTATAGTCATTACCAACTGACTAATAGAGAAGTCCAAAAAATACATGAACATTTCTTTTGTTTGTGGTTTATGTGAATTTTTCAAGGTCAATTTCTCAAAATATAATTGATTTATAAGAGGTTTGAAATTATAAAGATTTTGTTATTTCATCAGTTGGTGGTATAATGTGGAGAGAAAAGAAGCAGATAAACAGCTGTTATTACCAGGAAATCCACAGGGAACTTTTCTTGTCAGAGAATCGGCTGGTAGGTAACATAACAACACTCTTTAATTACTTAGAAATACACATTTAACTTTGATATACTATAGTTAAAAATCACACACATATATTACCAGAAAATCTACACAAAAGTTGATTTTGTTCAATGTAGCAATGACAAAAATCAATATGTTTGAGTGCACTTGAATCAAACATTTATTCTTCATTTAGTACTAAACCATGTGTGTGCTTGTTTTATGCCCCACCTTAGATAGTAGAGGGGCATTATGTTTTCTGGTCCGTGCGTCCGTCTGTATGTTCATCTGTCCGTTCGTTCGTCTGTCCATCCGTTCGTTAAAGTTACGGTTAAAGTTTTTGGTCAAGGTAGTTTTTGATGAAGCTGAAGTCCAATCAACTTGAAACTTAGTACACATGTTCCTTTTTTTTTTTTTTTTTTCATTAAAACTAAGTTTTATTAACATATTTACATTTGTTAATATATACATCAAATACCGGTACCTTATCCCGGCCTCGTTAACATTAGTATAGAACATCTATTATGGTTAATTATGTTAGTACACAAATTTTCATTGATCCGGATATAATTCATGTTTTCGCCTGAATGATTTTCTATACTAGTATCTCAAAGAAGGTAGATAACACGTGCAGTGCATATATATGGAATATAAACTAATTAGTGCTTTTTATTCAAGGAAATGTTTCCAAAATATTTGTTTTGAAAGGATTATTGATATGCCGTTATCTTTTTCTGTTGTGAGTATTCGATTGATATGCAAATGCGTTTTACCTGTTTACCAAATATAACTACAGTAAAATCGGATGCTATTTTAAATTGAAAGTAATTTTCATTTTCTGAGTGTTCTAATGTCAGATTATAGATTGTAACGTTATGTTTTGGATAACGTTAAACTAGTATAAAAAAAAATATGAGTGGACAACCACAAAAAAGAGACGAATAATATATAGTACAAGTAATAACCATGAAAACATAACAAATACATATAAAAAAACTGTTGACTGTTGTATGAAATTACAGTCAAATCTCAACTCACAATTGATAAACACATGTTCCTTATGATATGATCTTTCTTATTTTAAAACAAAATTAGACTTTTGACCCCATTTTCATGGTCCACTGAACATAGACATGATAGAAATTAAAGTCCAATCAACAATCAACACATGTTCCCTATTGGTTGATCTTTTTACTATTAAGGCCAAAATAGATTTTTTTTCCCAATTTCACGGTCCATTTAACATGGAAAATGATAATGCAAGTGGGGCATCCGTGTACTTTGGACAAATTCTTGTTGCTGTAAAGTTTTCAGATTAAGGGCATGAAAACACAATTTATTTTCAGAAATAAAAACAACTTGCTTATGTTTATAGAAACATTTGCTAGATTGAATGTAATTTAGTGTTTTAAAAGCCCCTTTCAGTAGTTAAAATATATTTTTAGTTTCCTGCAGAAAACACAAATACGCTGGGAAGGACATAAGGGACAGTGGGTGACCGAAACCACTCTTTTTGGGGCGTTAGATAAGACACTGTTTTTCTATTGCTATGTCTGTGTTTCAAACCCTGAATATTTGGTTTTTTGAAACTACTAAAAGGAAAAAAACTTACATAGAAGTCTATTCAAAAACATCTTTCAACTGTGTGTATTAAAAAAATATAGGTTAAAGTTATGTTTAAATCCTAAAATCCATCACAATTTACTTGCTCATTCAAGAATTTGCTTACTCAGGCAATACTTGTGAAATAAACAAATTTTATTGATAGTAACCAAGATAATTAAATTAGATAAAATAAAAGTCCTTACATAGCTGTCATAGTTGTTTGAGTAAATGATATAATCATCAATCACTATACTGCTTATCTTTGGTTTCTTGCATATATAAGTTTGGCATAAGCTTCCATGTATTATTCAGTTTATTCTTCTTTTTCATGTCATATAATATCCAAAACATGTATGAGTAAATATTTTTCATTGTAGCTTTTTCTGAAACAAAAAATAAAAGAACTACATGTAAATATTTCTAACAAAGAATATTAATATCAAT
This sequence comes from Mytilus edulis, assembly GCF_963676685.1. Classification (NCBI taxonomy): domain Eukaryota; kingdom Metazoa; phylum Mollusca; class Bivalvia; order Mytilida; family Mytilidae; genus Mytilus; species Mytilus edulis. The sequence continues at coordinate 124,227,667 of NC_092344.1, forward strand.
GAATTTTTTACCCTCTTTTCTCTGCAAGTTCTAGATCTTGTCCTCTCTTTGCATATGTCATATTCCATAGAGTCTGGAATACTCTTTACTGAAAACTTTTTTTGCATAAAGATAAATTTAGACGACTTTGCAGAGATGTTTTTTCTCAAGATTATCTTACTTTGTTGATTCCAAACTTGTTCCTCTTGAAGAAGTGACTATTAAAGTACATATATATATAGCAGAGGTGAATAATTCTTTACAAAACCAATCCACCTCGCGATGTCTGAGGTACTGTGTCCATACTCTTGACTGGGGGTACACAGTGAGAATAAAAATACATGTATATGACTGGTGCCTATTCCATCATGCATTATATCTGAATTTGGTCCATTGCATGATCTCATTCTGTTATCCTTGCTGTGTTATTCTTCTCTTGTACAATACAACTTCCTTTATTAATTATGATCATCAAATCTTTATTTAATTTGCATCCTAGAATGATACTACATTATTTAAATGCTCAATTTCGCCTTACATTGGCTCAATGACCAGTGTCAGCTATTTACGTCTGTTTCTTTTTCTTCAATCTTATCTGAAAGTGAAAGGCAGTTTGAAACCTAACAATCCCTAGGGTGTTTCATTTGAAATAAAGTTCCTGATAACCTATTGATCAATTATTTAGACTTTTGTTAATAAAAATAGAACAAAGGATTGTAAATCATGCCAGAGTACTTATAGTTTTTGTATGTAACTATTTTTGGGTAAAGAATACTAAAGATTGCATGAAAAAATATTTAAATCCTATGGTACTAATATCTATATATATTCCAAGGTTTATCACTACCTTTGAAAAAACAAACAAAATAGTGCAGTGAACTTCTACAAAAAAAAATCTGTCAGTGTTGTTCGTAATTGTAGATACTAGGGGATAGTATTGTTTTTTGTGGGAATGAACTTTATACTTTTGTATATTTAAATTTAAGTCATAAGAAACGAATTTCTTACAATTTTTATGTCATCAAAGTTATTTAACAAATGCATGCATGTAAACTAAACCAAATCCTGCTTGCATGTTTTTTTAATAATTATAAATATATATTATCGACAAATTATATTTCATTCAATGATTGTTGATCTCAACCTTATTAACTTTGGAGTTTGTTGCAGAAGTTTACTGGAACGTGACTAATAAATATTCAACACAAACCAAGTGGAGCAAGTGATTGAAAGAGTCATGATATTTTTATTCTATATTTTCCATGCTTTCCCATTTGTCAATTAAAATTGTTTGCTAACATTCTTTCAGTTTTCTCCTCACACATGCTTTGTGGGGTGGTTGAGAGTAAATGAGAGAGGTCTCGTTGTAAAGGTCACTGAATACAGAAAAATATTGATAAATTAGTAAACAGAAGGACAATGATTCAATAGTTGTAAATTTATTTTAGATTTTGATAATCTTAAGGATTTTCTTATACAAGAAAGTTTACAAACATTTGTTTTGTAGTAAAACTTAGTATATAACACAGTCAACTTTTTTTCAAATTTGAAGTTTCATATGACTATAAGATTTAACATATGAAATATTTTAAACATGGCTTATTCATCGATGAATTTACATATACAATGGATGCTAATAGTTCATTTATTAGCAGGTTTTTGAACACTGTATATGTCATATGTATATGGTCAGATCAGACAATCTTTATATACAAAGCTTTGGTATTTTTGTGTTATTTATATCTATACATTTATATTTTCAGACAAACAGTCTTATGTCTTATCTATACGAGACCATGATACTAAAATGAATGATGCCTGTGTCAAACATTACAGGATTAGAAAAATGGACAATGGAGGTTTTTATATCAGTCCTAGGAGGACTTTTCCTGGACTTCTAAAGCTGATTCAACATTACCAAGGTACATGTGTAACATATTAACTAGGATCATCACAACACTTTAATTAGATAAAGGAGTTTCAGGATATGATCTTCAAATCATTTTCAAGTTCAAGACATTAGCTTGTTATTATTATGCCCCATTTATGGGCATTATGTTTTCTGGTCTGAAATCCATCTGTGCGTCCCGCTTCAGGTTAAAGTTTTTGGTCCAGGTTAAAGTTTTTGTTTGAGGAAGTTTTTGATGAAGTTGAAGTCCAATCAACTTGAAACTTAGTACACATGTTCTCTATGATACAATTTTTCTAATTTTAATGCCAAATTTGAGATTTTTCCCAATTTTCACAGTTCACTGAACACAGTTTTTGTAACAATTTATTAAAACAAAAAAAAGGACTTTTGAATCAGTGGCAATCGTGATATTTATATATTTATCGCCATTTTATGAAATTTTCCTTCGACCTTACTGACTGATAATTTCCTTTCTCAGCACAGTAGAGTGATCTGAAAAATTATTGCTAGAAACTAAGGGCGAATGTTCCCATTGTCAATTAAATTAACAATGACAATGTTTTCATAGGTAAAATAGCAATAAACAGATTATCATTGGTCTTTCAACTCCATTGCTTTTCTCCCTTTGGCTATACTGGCTCAAGTGAGAAAATCCATCTCTATGATCAACGATAATCTCTAAGTATCTATATTACAGGTGTAGGAGATGGATTATGTTGTCAGCTTACTGTCCCTTGTCCTAAGCTGCCACCACAAGTCCAGTTCAGGGAACTAGAAGTAGCCAGAGAATCCGTCAAATTAAATAAAAAATTAGGGGCTGGTTGTTTTGGTGATGTCCATGCAGGTATATCATACAAACTCTTAGTATCATTAATAAATTATACATATTACAAATTATAACACTCGATAAGATAACAGTTAAAATAGACCTACTAACAATAACAAACAACAACAAACTCTTGATCCAAAGTACTTGGTACAGACACAAATTGAGGTGGGTTTGATCCAGTTTTACATGAGAAATTCTGGAAAAAAATATACATTTACAGAATAAACAGAATCTACTTAATAAAAATATTTAAAAAATGCTTGTTCCATTTACACTTCAATAAGTCAAAAGGAAGTACAAAGGGGCCGTGGTAACCATGGTAACCAGAACAACAAACATGTTACAGATTTACAAAGATTTTACATTATCTCAAATTTTTTAATGAACGAAAACAAAGATAGTCAGTGCCAACTACTGACAAATCATTATTATAACACCCTTATTGATTGTGAAAGTAAAATGTCTACCGTGTAGCTAAGAAAAATGATAAATAAACTGAATAGGGCCTGTGGCTGAAACTTCACTTCAATAAAAAAAAAAAAGTTCATTGACAATCTACGTGTTAAATTTTGTTTCCTTTTTAAGGTTTTGAGGACAAAATTCAGATGTTTTTAAACTCTAAAAACTGTTATAAAATGATTTACCTTGTGCAATTTGTATGAAAACTAAATGTTTTAATTATTTTATAGTCTACAGTTTTAAATGCATTCTATCAATCAAAACTAAATTCTATACATTTTGTTTAGGTAAATGGAGAAATACAGTAGATGTAGCTGTAAAGACATTAAAACAAGGTGCTATGACTGCTGAAGACTTTTTATCAGAGGCCAAACTTATGCATAAACTACGACATCGTAAACTTGTACAATTATTGGCTGTGTGTACAGCAACAGAACCTATATGGATTATAACAGAAATGATGGTTAATGGATCGTTGTTAGATTATTTACGCAAAGATGAGGGAAAATCAATTAAACTTCCTGTCATTGTTGACATGGCTGCACAGGTAAGAAAAAACTATTAAACTTCCTGTTATAGTTGACATGGCTGCACAGGTGAGGAAACTTTATTAAATTTTCTGTCAGTGAATTTCCAGATAATTGTGTAATTGTTTTGGGTTACAAATTATGAATAACTTAAAGTCTCAAGTAAATGACAGGGGTCATCTATTTATATCTGTCTACTTGGAAAATAATATTTTGATATTCCAAAACTACCAATCTTTGACTGAGAAGGTCAATATTTATTTTCACTGCATCCTGAAGGCAATTTGTGTTTTGCAGGAAAATACTTCTTGTTGAAATTGATCGCCTTTTATTCAACGAAACCTGCAGCCATTTTTGTCGAGCCTGCAATGTTTTTCACAGAAAGCTTGACATAGGGGTAGTAAAAAGCTTTATATTTCAGAAGGTGAAAGACCTGGATGCTTCATACTTTGTATATGGATGCCTTATGTTAGGAAGTTTCTGTCAGTCCCATGTCCTTGACCTCATATTCATGGTTCAGTGACTACTTGCAAAAAAAGTTAAGATGTTTTGTAATGTTTAATTCCCTTTTATTATAAGTAATAGGATAACTATATTTGATATGTGTGTACCTTGCAAGGTCTTCATGCAGGTCAGACAGTTTTCACATGACCTTGACCTAATTTCATGGATCAGTGAACACGGTTTAGTTTTAGTGGTTAAGTCCATATCTCAGATACTATAACCAATAGGTCTAGTATATTCAGTGTATGGAATGACTGTAAGGTGAACATGTCCAACTGGCAGGTGTCATCATTTTCATGGTTCAGTGGTTATAGTTAAGTTTGTGTGTTTTCGTCTGATTTTCTTATTCTGTATGCAATAGGTCTACTATATTTGGTGTATGAAATGAATGTAAGGTGTACATGTCTAGCTGGCAGGTGTCATCTGACCTTGACATCATTTTCATGGTTCAGTGGTCAAAGTTAAGTTTCTGAGTCTAATACTTTAAATTGCAATAGGTCAACTATATTTGGTGTATAGAAATATTTTATGATCTATGTGTCAGTCGCACAGGTTAAATTTGACCTCATTTTCACGATTCATTGCTCAGTGTTAAGTTTTTGTGTTTTGATCTGTTTTTTCTTAAACTATAAGCAATAGGTCAACTATATTTGTTGTATGAAAGGAAAGAATTGTTAGCTGTACATGCCTGCGTGACATGGTTCATATGACCTTGACCTCATTTTCATGGTTCATTGGTCAATGTTTAGTTTTCTTGGTTTAGTTTATGTGACAGTTGTAATAAAGCTTTATATTTAGGACTATCAACATAATATCAATGATTAGTAAAGAAGGCGAGATATTTCAGGGTGTGCACTCTCGTTTAAAAGGAAGTGTTAGAAAACTGAATTTTGAATTTTATAAATCAAGATCATTAACAAATGACTGCTAAAAACCAAGATAAATATAAACACATTTTTGTATGTTTTAGATTGCTGATGGTATGGCCTATCTAGAGACAGAGAATTTTGTACACAGAGATCTACGAGCAGCCAATATATTAGTAGGAGAACGCAATGATGTAAAGGTGGCAGACTTTGGTCTAGCCAGACTTATACAAGAAGATATCTATGAGGCTCATGAGCGTAAGAACAAATACAAATATTTATTTTTTTACTGTTTAAAAATCATCTTTGAATTTTTTTAACTTTTTTTTACATTTCCCTTTGTTGACAGAGATTATGGTTGGATTTATTTTTTCATTCATACACTCTCAAGTTAAATTTAGTTTGTGAGTTTTGAGTTGAAAGCAGTAATCCCTGATGAGATACAGGAATTAAGGAATCTTTTCACAACTTTTTAAATTGTGATATTGTATATACTTTATATGGATGTACTAATTAAACTCCATGTGGTGAACCAACGCCTGTGTGAATCATTTCGTTAGAGTCCCTGAAGTGGATACCTTGGTATGCAGGGTTGTCAAATTATGCAAATAAATGCAAACATTAAAATTGTATTATTTATATGGATGTGTTAACCTTCAATACGTGAAAATTACATGTTTTATAGGTGTATTTGTGTAAGGTCTCATATTTATAAGTAACACTATTCTAACCAAAAAATTAGGCACTTAAAAGGTAGGCCAGTATTTGAAAATCATTACACACAATGCTTTGTGTTGAACGAAATACATATATATTTATTACTTTAATTAAATGATAGGTGTCTATGGTAATTATTTGTCTTTTTTAGAGTTAACCATTCAGATTAGATGTAATATTTATAGAGTGTATGTTATATTTATAGATTGTATGTTATATTTATAGATTTGGATGTAATATTTAAATTGTATGTTATATTTGTAGATACAAAGTTCCCTATAAAATGGACAGCACCTGAAGCTGCTTTTGATAGAAAGTTCAGTATTAAATCTGATGTGTGGTCATATGGTGTGTTGTTATATGAATTAATCACATTTGGACGTGTTCCCTATCCAGGTAAATCATTAATAGAATCTTTTAAACAAAGCAATAGCGTGGTCACTAATAAGTTTCCAGTAATGAGGAGACTTGTTTGTAGGTCAATAAAAAACAAAAGATTCAAATTTGAAAAAACTTGTAGCAGATTAATAACAACCACATAAAGAATACTGTGGATTAATTAGTATTCATGGGATACTAATTTTCATAGTTTTTATGGGTGTATGTTAACCATGAGTTACAATATGCAACTAAGTACAAACAATTTTGCATAGGCTGGTATGCATA